>NW_026858910.1:0-15771 GCF_026571515.1 Ruditapes philippinarum
GCTGTATTTATCATTCGGAATAAGTTCAAAACACGTGATAGTGCATGTATATGAAAATGTATTAAGTTTTCAGTTTACCTTTTTTATTATCAATTTGATTTGATAAAGATATTTATATGTTGTTACATTAAGTAATTTCTCAAGATATTGAGTTGTTAAGAATATTTTAGTGGCAAAAACAACAACAACAACAACAAAAAACAACAACAACAGCAAAAAATAAAGAGATTAAATTTAAACGTCTTTTTCAACAAAGTCGAGTGTTATTGCTGCATGTAGAAAAGATAAGCTAAAATTGTCATATTATCTCGACAGTCCTAGTATTTGCATGAACAATTGATGAATGTTACAGGTGGAGTTTAGAGGACTATCTGACATGATACATATCAAGAAACCTAACTGGGTAACTGAGGCTGGAAATATTCAGATAAAGTTAAACTCAAAACAAGTGGTGAGTTATTTTTATATATTTTATGCATCTTGGACTTGCTACTTAGATATCTGAAAGTAAGGTCAACGTCACTTGATAACAATAAAATTTCCAGTAACCCAATGATTTAACCCATTACTTCATATACACGCCTTTTAACGCCTTTTTCACCCCCCCTTTTTGTTGTCTCAAATGATGAAAAAATGCCTTATTTAGACCCTAAACACTTGTTTCTGTTTGAGAAATGTTGTTAAAAAAAGTGACCTCTTTTTCGGCGCGGCCCCCCAACCAAAAGATACATCAGGGGGTTGCCAGAAGGGGGATGTGCCCCCTTCTGTTTGGGGGGTTTGCAAGGGGGCGGAGTCCCCCTCATCGCCAAGAAAATTTTGGACTTGTGAGAGGCTGTAAATGACCCCAGATTGATCATAAGGTAACGTGTAACCAACGCTGAAAAGCATTTGACTCTATCTCAATCCATTGAGAAGTTGCAGCACTTTGAAATCAATTTTGATGGAAAAAATCAACGCAAAATAGTGATTTTTGGCAATTTTGAGATGTCCCCTCGTTGCCATGGTAACAGAAAATTTAAGCCTGAGCATGTTGTTGCAAGGGCAATGGTCCAGTCAACATTTGTGCCAAGTTTGATTAGTGTTGAAGCAGTTTTTATAGTATTATAGCAATTTGAACTTGTAAAGGGAGACTTTTCAATGAAAACAGCCATTTTTCACAAAATGCTCATGAAGTAATGGGTAAGCAAAATCTTTCATTCCTTCATCCTTAGAGTTATAGAACAATTCGGATGATCATATTAGACATGCGGCTTCTGTTAATATTTTTAAATCTCGTCTCAAAGAAATTTATAAACCACATACTGTTCCTAAATATTTTGTATACGGAGATCGAAGTTTATCTGTTTACCATGCACGTATTAGAAACGAATGTAGTAATCTTAATGCGGATCTTTGTAAAAATCATCTACGAGATAACTCACTTTTTAGCTAATGTACATCCAGTATTGAAGATGCCGAACATTACTTTTTTAAATGTCCCAAATATAACGAAATAAGAGTGCAGTTATTCCGCTCAACTCGCGGTTTCCATCCTTTGAGCGTAAAGACCCCTTTGTTTGGAAAAGAATCTCTTTCTGATGAGAATAACTTATTTATTTTTGATAAGGTACAATTATTTATGAAATTATCGTGTAGTTTTGAATCTTATTTTTTTTTATATTATCTGTACTACTTGCCACGTTCAATTGATATTCCTCCTTACTGAACTCTATCCCCCTTTTTCTTTTCTTTTTATGTAATGTTTTTCTTCTTTTTTCTCCTTGTGCATTTTTCCCTAATTGCTCTACTATCATACATTTTGGTTTGTAACTGTCTTATTATTATTAGATAATTCAATATATCAGGGAAGAACCGTTTGCTGATGTTGTAAGAACTCGTGGTTCAACCCTTTTGCTACTTTTGTATTTATACTATGATAATATTATGTTATAAATGTGTAAAAAAAGAGCAATAAAATATGTTTAAATCGAAGTAATGGGTTAAGTAATAGAAAGAGCACCGAAACACGAGGCTATCTTATTTGTACGAGGGGGCGTAGCCCCCGAGTATAAATCAGATTGCCGAGTGTTTTGGTGTTCTTTCTCTTTTGTATCATAGTCAAACATGACAGCACGTTCCCTGTTGTCATAATATGAAACCCCAGAAAAAAATTAACCAATGAACGAGCATTTGAATATGATAGTTCTGCCCCTTTCCCTTTCTCTGCCGTCACAATATGTAAACCCCCGCCAAAAATGAACCAATCCACGGGCATTATCTGGAATGCGGGTAACTGATACCCGCACTCCAGTTACCGCACTGTGCATGTATATGTATACGATTTATCTTTGACACTTTTTCAACAGCAAGGTCCCCAAACTATGATACAACTTATAATTGTATCATAGTTTGGAGACCTTTGTGTTGAAAATGTGTCAGGGTTAAATCGTATACATATACATGCACAGTGCGTTAACTGGAGTGCGGGTATTAGTTACCCGCACTCCAGAGCATGCCCATTGAATGGCTCATTTTTGCTGGGGTTTACATATTGTGACGGCAGAGAAAGGTAAAGCGACAGAAATATCATATTCAGATGTTCGTTCATTGGTTCATTTTTGCCGGGGTTTCATATTGTGACAACAGGGAACGTGTTTTATGTTTGACTATGATACAAAAGAGAAAGAACACCAAAACACTCGGTAATCTGATTAATACTCGGGAGCTACGCCCCCTCGTACAAATCAGATAGCCTCGCGTTTCGGTGCTCTTTCTATTACTAACTCAGCTAGGTAACTGAGCTGGGTAATTGAGGTTGGAAATATTCAGATAAAGTTAAACTCAAAACAAGTTGTAAGTTGTTTTTATGTTATACACCGTTAGATGTAAAACGTACCTAATTCTTGTTTCTTTTTAAACACATACGTACATATAGATGTTCATAAAAGATTTTACTACGCATTTTTTTTTTAAAATGACAATATGCTCATATTTGGTTATCAAAGTTAGGCTGAAATGGTTATTTATTTCAAAAGACAGACTCTTATAATAGTGATGGACCGAAATTTAATTTAAAAAATGGATTAGGTAAAATTGCCGAAAATATAAAAACAAACTTTTTATCAATTGAACATTACAGACACATTCTGAATTGTGCGTTTTAAATTGTTAGTTATGCCTTATCACGCGCATAGATAATTGATTTACAATTAATTAGCAACATCTTTAGACAAATATTATTTTGTATCTAAGACTGTGGGACACAATGCATCGTTCTTGATCCAGAAAGCAAGGGAGCTCACACACGAACATTTATTCTACGCCGTAAGTAATTTTATTGTTTCATATTGTGTCTACACATTTTTTAATCGATGAACACAGAAGTAGCTTGAAGTGTATTCTGACTTTTTGTGGATCTATTTATTATACGTTATAATGCTATGTTTTGATCCCTTCGATTAACCGTGTCCTAAAATTTATCGTACTTATAACAATCGTATGAAAAATTTATTTATTTGAATGAAATAAGACACGATCAGTGGAATTATTATCATTTTATGATCAATAACTAGACTCAAAACAATATTACTTTGATGTTAGTTTGATGTCAAGTCTAAGTATGGTAAATAGATGTTCACGTTGGAGTTTCTGTCACATCAAAGTATTAAAGAGATGTTGTGTTAAGAAAAAATGAAAAATACTTCAACAAAATTCGTTCTTCGACTGGTTTTCAAGGCCTGTATTTTCTGCATGACAACGTTCCTGCACACTAAGGAGCTACTGTATTTTGTTTTTGTCCTTAAACATCCATCGTATCCCCCAGACTTGACACCCTGTGACTTTTTCGTCCTTCCTTGACTGAAGAATATTGGTGGACTTGGATTGGCCATGTTTTCAGTTATTAAAAGAAATAACGGCGGCACAGTAGGACTATGTTGAAGCATTTTAAATTTGGATTTAACGTCTAAAACTTAGGATGTCTTTATATTTTAGTAGGAAGAGGTGAAATGAAAAATGTAATGTTTATGCTATTTTGTATAATTTATTGCCCGTATTGCATTACATATTGACTCTGCCTCCTGTCCTACACGTACGATTTAAGTGAGAACTGTTGCGAGATTAAAATAATCGTTGCAGTTAAATATTCTTGTAATTTTTCAAGTACATATTTCCCACCACTTGGCCATATTTTGTTTTGTTTGGTACTAATATTTTTTGTTTGGTACTAGTATTTTTTAGTTTGGTTTTACGTCAAACCATTGTTTGTTTGGTGGTTTTTGGTTGGGTTTTGCGTCGAACCAACAGCGTATAGGTCATAAAGTGACTTTTCAGGTGGTGGAAGACCTCCGGTGTACGATCGGGTACCGGACCCTATATCCTGCATATCAAGCATTGCATTCCCTATGTTGAGTTGTATAGACCACAATGTTTTGGTAGATCTTTCTGACACTGAAATTTACCATAACTCCTACTGGATACTCGTTAGTTATTGGACATGTTATTTGATACGTAATTCATATACTTTTAGGTGGTTGCAAATGACCGCATTGTCCACTCAGGTGTTGTATATGATGATGGGTCTAGTTCAGTACCACTGTCCTTTGTAGCGACCGAGAAGATGAAACCGTACGGAAAACTCATTGTGTATTATTTTACAAATGACGAATGGAACGCTGATGCCACGTATTTTCAAGTTCAAGACAGTTCCAAAAAGTTCAGGAACAAGGTGTAGTATATCGGATATATACCGCCGTCGATGATTATATCTTATTTAATTTTCTCTATTTATAACGACAATTTTCACTGTTCAGTTGCGACCTTTATGTATTATAATATATATAAATAGATACATTTATGATCTTTATAGTTATGCATGTTTGGAACTTGGAATTACATAAGACAAACGTTACGCTGATATTTTTGATATGTATTGTATGATCAGTTATAGTTCTATTGATACAATTTCTATTTAAGGTAAACGAAAACAACTGCGCTGTATTTTAAAGTTATTTCAAAGAATTGGCAACCTATTTTATGGCCATTTTTATCAATTGTTTGCCATTATTATAAATGTGTGTTGCACTATAAATTATAAAGATCTACTCCTGAAAGAACTGTCTCCAAATGCAGCTTAAAGTTTCATCTTCAGCAATAATGATAAGCAGGCCTGCATACATCTAGTTTGAAGGAAATGGTGAGAGTGGTGACAGGTTTAGGGTTTAGCTCGATAAACTTAAACATTGAAAATGAATAGTTAAAATTGCAACTCTATTTTAAAAAACTCAAGAGTAAAGTAATAGTGTGATTTTCCACTTTCAGATAGCTCTGTCATTCAACAAAGCGACCGCAGAGCCCGGAGACTCTGTGAGTTTATCCGTTTCTACAAATCCCATGTCGTTAGTTAATCTTTTGGCTGTAGACCAAAGCGTAATGTATCTGGCTAAAGGAAATGATATAACAGGAAATGACGTAAGAGTATATTGTATTATCTCTTTGGCCCTGATAGCTAATTGATTTGTTACAGATCGATTCACAATAGATTTGCTTATTTGACATGTAGATATATCTATAGCATAATTCTAGGTTAATGCGTACTAAGACAAAATGTTTTGTAAAAATAAATTGCTTTACATTATAAATATTATAACCGGCTTTTGATACTTACCCTTTCTGTCAAGGGTTAACTCAGCTAAAATGAAAACGGTGACTCGATAAATTATATATAGATATATCTATATCATTTTATAAGACTACTTTAATCTTTTTGGTAAAAAAAATGCTTTATGGTGTATGCATGATATTTAGTACTTTGATGATAAGCTAGTCATAGATACCTTTTAAAAATGGTTCCGTTGATGGAGGCTCGTTTATAATGCCGTTGTTATGTACAGATCACCATCGTTTTCGATGGGGCATTTAGATGTTGGTGAATGTATCATATTTTGCACTATGTATCATTTGTGGATAGCGCCCCTTTCCAAGAAAGAGCAAAATCCTTAAATGTTATCAACATATTATCTAGGAGCACCAAATCTCGTTAATCACATTATTATTATTATATAGAAATTAATATATTTTGTCGTTTTGTATTAGAGTTTAATAGTTTATTGTCTCATTCCAAGCATGTCATATATACAATACATCACAATGTTCAATCATATTAAAAAACATGTTGGACCAATCTCGATAGATTTATAAGAGACATTTAAAAACATGATGATACTGGTAAAATATATTCTATAGCTAAAAACCAATTTACTTTATAACCAAGTTACATGTATATATAACAGACATTTTTGTTTATTCCTTCATGAAAAAAACAATATACTTCAAAAAATAATGCCCAGAATATTTGTGACAATACTACTGCAATTTACTTGTTATGTGAGTGAGGCCAAATATGTTCATACAAAAGTGTAAGTTTAGTGCAGCATACATGTACCCAGCATTGCTGTATAATTCTCATTATTCAGTAAAAGAGTAATAATGTTCCAAATGAATGCATATATCATGGAGTATAAGGTTGTAACCCAAAAAAACACTTGACTGTGAAAGGTGCGTGACCTAAAATATTTGAATAAGTACATGATTATGCTAAATGTGTAATCCAATAAGTACATGATTAAACATGGTGTGTGAGTCCCAAGGTACAAAATTGAGCATGATGTGGCAATAAGTACATGATTGAACATGGTATGTGTCCCAATAGGTACCAGATTGTACATGATGCATAACCAAATAAGTACACGGTAGAACATGGTGCGTGAAAAGTCATTATTCTGCACTACCTTAAATGACAGTATAATGAATAATATTAACAATAATTGGTTGGTTGGATATATTTGAATGTATAGGGTGATCGCCTTCCAGCATGATACATTTGTGTGCCAGTGTAGATAACATTAGTAGGGTACAAACAAACTGCACTAAACTCAGCCCAAAAATCAACCATTTAAATCAAGCCTATACACAATATGTCTTAATATTTAATGTCGATACACTGTGGCAATGTACTGCTATATCATTGCCACAGTTAAATCTTCCTTCACAACCAAAATAAAACAAAAATATCTGTTTTACATCTTCAATTATAAAATATAAAACTAATTGTTGTAAAAAATTAGGTACTATGTACACTACTATTTTTACATTTCTACTACTTTAATAAAAGGATTAAAACATCCTATTTACACATAAACAAATTCCTTCTTTGTAGTATCTGGAAGCAGGTTTTGGCACTAACTCTTATTACATTAGTATTACTAAATATAACTTTTAATTTCTCATCACTTTTCAGGTCGATAAAATTGTTAACAGCAACTGCAGCTTGTTCAAAAAGTACATTTCTTAAATCATTGTATAACTGACATTCTAATATTACATGAGTTTCATCCTCTACCACATGACAAAATGGACATAGACGTCTATCTACCTGGAGATTTTCAAATCTTCCGGTTTCTATACGAATTGGTGCTACACCACATCTAAATTTGCTAAAAGCTGATCTGTGGCTAACAGGCAAAATCATTGTACAAAAAGGTTTAACACAATATTTTTCTTTAAATATACAATATGTCCGTAATTTATTCCGGCCTCTACCTGATGAGCCCGTGGGTGCATTAATTTTATCAAACCACTCTGTTTTAAACTTAGCAAACATACGTTCTTCTACAGCTTTAACAATATTATTCTTGGATATAGGTATGGATATATCATTATATATTGAAAGGTCTAACTCATTCAACTGTTTACGAACCCAAAAATACCAGTTTTTACATTTGATTGACTTACAGGAGGCCCAGAGCGCAATTCGCTTATTTATTCTTGTAGTATTGGTACATGAGAGACGGGCCCAAAAATTGACATTATTATTTACATTATTCTGCCTCTCCAAAGCGAGATGAAATGTGAAACCACTCTTTGTTTAATGTTGTTCCCTGAAGCTCTTTGGTTTGGTAATTTTATTTGGCACAGTGAATCAGCTTAAAGTGTATGAGCTACTTACCCATTTACCAAAGAGTTATTTCCCGTGAATACACATGCCATCTCGACTTCTTGTCACGTATTGCCATGTTTCTATTTTTTGTATGTATATATATTGATGCTTTGTCAATGGCTCTTTTAAGGGCTTTAATGCAAATAAAAGTTCTTCTTCTTTTTCTATGTTATAGCATGTGTACAAAAATGAAATATGTTGTTTATAATAAACTTGTATCATTATATTGTATTATTATATTATTTCATACTATATCATTATATTGTATCATTGTATACTATACAAATACAAAATAGTTCATACTATATCATTATATTGTATCATACAAAATATGAAATTAATAATTCAAAACCTCAAAGCGAATTCTACGACAAATTTGCTTTAACGTTACGCTCTATCCCCTTGTGGCTGAGGGGTTGCCTTTCATGGTTCAGGCATCAGAATTGCAGAAATTGTTTAAAAACCCTGCTTGATCGTAAGAGGCGACTAAATGCATTCAGAGTCTACCAGTTTTTCAGCCTCAGCAGGTGACGTGGTATTCATCCCTGACGTTGCTTTAAAATAGAGAGAGATAAATAATCCCTAAAAATGGTACAAAACGACAACATTGAAAATGTTGCAGGCTCGGTTTGATTGAGCCCTGTTCATGGATTGTATTTAAATGTGTAGGTTACCATCCACGCCCCCTCCCAACACCGGGTTAAGCAGTATTCAACATTTAACATGAACTGGTAAAATTTGGAATTTTGAAACATCCGCAGATGTATTCATATGGCGGTTATCAATGGAACCTTCAATGTGACACGTTAGTGTCATTCCATGAAAAGCGGCATATGGTCCCCAAATAAAAATATAAGTTTGTTACACCTAAGATTAGCAAAATCATCCTCCGTGTTTCGGCGCCATATGCCTTAAAGTGTGTTGGTGCGCTGTAAAACAGAAGCAAACACAGTTGGAGTTATTGTGCTATTAAACTATTTCAATGTGAACAGACTAAAAATCCCCTTTCTGGAAAAGGATCTCCTTTCATGAAGTGTAAACAAACTGGAAGTTGAGATTCGTCCAATAGTATTTCCGACTACCACAAACGACAGTGCATTTCATGTTTTATAGCATAAAATCGGCTATTTTTCCCTCTTTTGCCCATGTTATAACGGGACCAAAACCATGTGTTAACATAGTCACGCGCTCTTGTTATAGCCCGGTTTCACCTATGCGCAATACATACAGGGCCCAGTAAACAAACAAACAAAAAATGACGATTTGGCCTGTTTGCCGAAGAGTCATGCGTTCTTGTTATATTGAAATTTATTGATTCGAGGGCCTCAGTCGCATATTCCAGTAACTATGCCGGAAAAAACGGCGTATAGACATCGGTGCTAATCTTGGTTGTCGCCCTTTCTAAGAAAACGGACAGTTGTCAATGTAAACAAATACAGTAGAATCTACCTGTCATTCCAGTTTAACACTCCGATTAACTTACAAAACTAGATAACACAAAATTAATATGAGAAAATGTTTTTTATTTATGTTAATGTTGATAAATGCTCTTTATATTTCTTTGAGAGAATAATGCTTAGTGCCTGATTTTTTATAAACTTGTTTGCTTGAGAAAAAAAACCGATTCTGATGTCACTGATCTTTTTTCTATCGTCAATCTGAAATCACTCTAAGAATTTCTGAGGGTCATGTTTTGTCTTGGGTAGAGGGTAGAGTAATGTAACGTTTTTTTTCTTGAGATAATAAATCTCCAAAGGCCAAGCTTTGTTAAATCAATTAAAATTCAAAATTTCGTTCGGTTCCGAGAATTTTCCAAGTTGTTGGCCCCGGAAAAAATGAAACGCATACGTAAAACATAGAATTGGATAAATACCGTCCAAGCACAAGAATTTAATGTAATTGTGTTTTGTATAAACTATACATCACAAATCTGTTTGAAAATTTTATGCTATAATAGCGTCAACGCACGTTTATTTCGTGTTATAAAGTCTGCAGAGTCCCTCAAAACTGTTGGAGCCCTCGCCCTACCGGGCTCGGGCACCAACCGTTCTTCGGGACTCTGCAGACGTTATAACACGGAAAAACGTGCGTTAACCCTATATTATCATACACTGCCCGATCAAAGTACATCCGACCAAACATTTTAGAATCATCATTTTATCATACACTGCCCGATCAAAGTACATCCGACCAAACATTTTAGAATCATCAAACCTTTTTTAGTGTAGAGCTCGACCCTTTCAGTGCAGTATATGTGTATTTTCAGTCGGTAATTGAGAGGTGAAAAATGCAACAATTTGTAGCTTTTGTCTACGACCTTTCAACAGAAGAGAAAAACAAAACCAACAAAACAATAACAACACGAACAGCAGCAGCAGATTTTTTAATGACACTATATATTCATATTCTAACCACCTATAGCGTTGAGAGTTTTAAACACCAACATCTACTTCGTGTGAAGTTAAAACTTGTTTATTTTATATTTACAAAGAGACTGTGTAGCAATTATAAACATTTTCAAATTTGAAATTTGAGCATAGTATATCTTTAAAAATGTTTAATTAATGTGAATAATCAATCAATAAATTAGTAAATTATATTAATGTAATTTAATGTGAAATAAATGCTTTGTAATTCAGATAATCTCCTCGCTAATGGTCAAAGGTCAAAATTCTCAAGACTCCATTGACTTGCACGCTCCAAAAGATGTCTTGAAGGTATGAAGTATCTAATTTACTAACAGTTTTGTAGTTATTTTATAACATGATTTCCACTAAAAAGTAAATATTTTGGAATTTCACAGTGAAATTATATAAAAAAAACCTTTAAATGTAGCTCTAGCCGAACTTTATTTGTATGAGAATGAAAAAGAATACATTTGGGGATGTCCGGTAAATCTGCGTAAATGCGGACATCGGGTTAACCCAGACAGTTTGAGCTTACCCTATAGAACTGTTTGAATTTGTCTCGATCAACGTTTCACATCTATGTCTCTTTTATCAATTAATTCATTTTGATATCTGTTCAAATACAAACTGTTCATATATTTTGCAGTTGATAAGGGTTTAATAGTTCATTTGAAACATTTCTGTGTCCGAGCTATTCCTGCGTGATCATCTCCTTCCTTGTCCGGTTTATGTCTACTGAGTGTCCTATCAAAACATTACGATATTTAACCAAATATGAACAGATTTCTAAGAAACATCTCTTTAACTAATAATTTTAGATTCCTTGTATAAGTCAAATTCCTCTTTCCGACTTTTTTGTGAAAGTCCAATTGTAAAGAATCCGGATTTACCCCACAAAAGCTATCAACAAGGAAAACATTTTTGTTTGTTTGTTCATATTCTAAGTAGTTTCAAGTATTTTTCGGTAATTGTCACGCACTCTTCTTATTGACATCATTTCACTGTTCATGTTGAAAAATACTATTGAAAACTTTTCTCAAATTTATCATGATTGTACGTTTTATCATGATTGTACATTTATTTATATCCATTAATTTAAGATTACTTTCATTTGTCTATATTCAAACGTGTACATATAGAGCTGTGGTTTGGAACTGAATATCTGGCATAATGGATTGATCTCAGAAATGTCTGATAGAAGATTTTCTATGATATATAGAAAATATTAATCACTATCCGTGAAACGAAAGACCTATAAGGGTTTTTAATGTGGGGAAAAAGAAAGGGAAAATTAGTTTTTTAAAATTTAAAAAAGGGCCCCCAAAACCCCAAAGGGTTTCCCCCCAAAATGGGTTTTTTTCAAAAAAAACTTCCAAATTTAAATGGGGTTCCAAAAATAAATTTTCCAGTTTTTTTAGCCCTAAACCAAAAAAGGGTTTACACTTTTCCCTTACTCATATTTTCCCTCCCTTTTTTTGCGTTTGGTTTTAATTTTTCTTTTAAAGCCTTTCATGCCTCCAGATGACCCAAAAAATTGTTAAAAGAAAAATTAAATTATTGACCCTAAAAGTATTAAAAAAGTAAAAAAAATTTCAAGTTTTCAAGTTGGCGGGTTACAGGGATTTTTCTAAAATACTGCTTTTTACAAATGCAGTAAGGGGCTTTTTTTTTGAAATTTTTTTTTTAATTTCCCTTTTTGTTAGTTCTTTTACGTGGATTTTAAGTACTCTTTATAATGTGTAAATTACTTTATATGTTAACTTTAAAATATTTTATTTTTTAGAAAAGTAAAAAAAAAGATAAACATTAAAGATTTCCTGACAATAGTCATGAATCTGGAGGCATGCTGCTTTAAATTCGAAATTATTTGCATATGCATTAACATTGGTAAAAGAACACACAATATTGTCTTTGTCAAACATTATTATTTCAGACTAAAGGTATGCATGTTTTAACAGACGTCAAAAAATTTAATTGGGCCAATCCAATGTACAGACGTCAACTGAACTGTGACTGTGAAAGGTATGTATTTATCTAATTATGTATTTCTAATAAATGAACGTTCTTCTAAACTAATATACTTCTGAACTAATGCTGCTTGACTAACACTATTCTGAACAAATGTACTTATTACCTTTGTGCTCTTAATGATTCTTAACCGACGTCACTTTTTAGATAACACACGTCGTGACAAATGTATTCGTTACCTACGTCTCTTTTTAAAATATACACGTAATGACAATTGCACTTTTAACCGCGGCGTCCCTCCTCTTAGAAAATACACCTTATGACAAATGTATTCCTTATCTACGTCACTTCCAGACAGATTGTAAAAGTTCATGACGTCTTTAACACTCTGATAGTAGATACGTCGCTTTTTATGTAACATATCACACACGTGTTGACAAATGTACTCCTTATCTACGTCACTTTCAGTTAGATTGTAAAAGTTCATGACGTCTTTAACCCTCTGATAGTAAAATATTCCTTGCATCTTTTGCCTTTAGACAGTAAATGTTTCATTTCGGCTTTCATCACGAGGAAGTTAATAAGTTACTACGACTTTCACCGTCTGATATTAAAAACTTCATGACGTCTTATTACCGTCGGGTAGTGAATAATTCATGACGTCATTCAGTCAGGTAGTAAATACTTCACGAATTTTCTAAAACTTTAAAGGGTAGTAAATATTTTCATAAACAGTTTCACTTTTAATTTTGTTCAAATTTTTTATCCCGTTTTTTCAATCAGGAAATGGAATATTTTTTGAGGGGCTCTATGGGGGTTTAGAAAAATAAGTTATCACGTGTTAAATCTTAAGGAAGTAAATGATGCATTAGTAAAATATTTCATGACGTATTGTAAATATTTTATCACGTATTACACCAAAGGGTTGTACATATCTTATGAAAGTTTACACTGTTAGGCATAAAGTCAGATAGTTTCATCTTTAGGAAGTAAATGATGCATTACATATTTTACTGTCAGCTATTAAAATATTTCATGACGTATTGTAAATATTTTATCACGTATTACACCAAAGGGTTGTAAATATCTTATGAAATTTTACACTGTTAGGCATAAAGTCAGATAGTATATACATTGTAGTTTGTAATGTTTTTACCAGCAGATAGTTAGTGATTCATAACATAAGTCAACATTAGGTTGTAAATGAATTATAACATTTTTTTGCCTCCTCGTAGTCAATACTTCTTGACGTCTTTCACTGTAATTTTAATGAAAATTTTTTCCCACGTTTTCATCATTTTTACTTATAAAATTTTCAAAACACGGAAGATAACGTAAAATTTTATCTTTAGTTGCCCATCGTACAAAAAACCCTATCACAGTGTCGGGAAAGTGGGGGGATTTAGCAACCCTTTTTTTTGTAGAACCCCTCAAGGGTATTTTTTTGCAGGTATGTATAAAACAAGTATTAAAAATCTTTAAAAGGGCCCAAAATTATGCCTCAAAAAACAAATTTTTTTTTCCCTTCCCTTTAAAAAAGGGGGTAAAAGATGAATATTAAATAATGGTTTATAATAATGTTAGATGCTTATTACATGAAATATTTTAGCGATAGATGTGAAATCATTTGTCATATAAATAGCAAAATGTAAACAAACTAGTAGTATTTTGACTTTCATACAAAATACGAATTCACTTTTATGTACTTGTTGCCAAAAAATCAACAGATGAAAAAGACGGTTACGGTAATTGGACAATAAGTCACCTTTTGAATACTATAAAAGTACACCAAAATTAAAAGTGTTTGAGAAATAAAGATTTAAGCATTTTTGAGGCATAATGGGCCTTTAAATACAGAATTGCCGCCTAAACGAACTGCATACATGTACTTAGCAATATTAATTGTAACTGAAATTTCTATCTAGCCATAAATGATTTTATAACAGGAAGAAGCAAACGTTTATGAATGTCTCCGTTACGTTCTATAGATCTCACCTTCAAGATGTTTTGTCTGAGTGTTTTAAGGTATCCCCCATAATGAATTACTACCGCTTTTATGTGTATTCAAATAGACTAAAATTACTATCAACTGCGATGAAATTGAGGGTCGTGGGTCAATATTTCGTCTGCCTTTTGTTTTCTTATTTTTATATTTAGAAAGATATAGATAGATAGTTTAATTTTCAATCATATAAGGCTGATAAGCCCACGATGACATATAAATAGCATAATACAAGACAACAAAAAGTGCACATACATCAATGAATAATGGGCGTTAAGTAAACGCGGGGGGCTAGGGCTAGCCAGGTCTAGCGGGCAACCGTGGTCAACCTGAGCGGGCTAGCCAGTCTAGCGGACTAACATGTGGGAATTTGGGCGGGGGCCTAGCAGTCTTAGCGGGCTAAAAACAAGTTAACCCTTTGCCGGGCTAGGCAACAAAATCCTTGAAGAGAGCGGGGAAAAATAAAAACACCACACAGAGTGTGAACTGGGACACCCGGGCTAGGACTAACAAATCGATCTATAATCATACCACAAGAGCGGTCACTAGACCACCTTTGGGTGAATAGGCGCACAAGGGTGGCGGGCCAAAGCGGGATTAAATTACTCTTTTAAAACTCTGTTAACTGAATCCTAGGAAAACTAATGAGCAAAAAACCCGTTGTAAATGAATCAACATTTTGAACTCCTTTTACTCAAGTTTGAAGGGGCAATGGGCCTAACCTCCTCAGCTGTTATTTTGCGGGCCCTAGCTAAGTGTGAATGAATAAGCGGAATCACAATAAATTTGGCGGGGCCTCCAAGCGTTATACCAAATTTTAATAAATTTTAATTGACAAATTGTAAGGCAATGAAAAAACGTGGATGATTACATTTTCCTAGCGGTGTGAAGTTAGGGGGCTAAAAGTGAAAGCGGGGCTAAAAATGTTGAAATGGGCGGGCTGGGCGGGTCATAAGCGGGCAAAACTTTAATTACTTTTAATTTAAATCCAACATTTAGAATGGCGCATCAATGAATTACATTCATAAAACTCATCGTTGGTGAAGTGGGCGGGCTGGACGGATCATGTAGCAGGCTAGCAGTCTTGGTGTGAACTGTTGCGGGAATGGCGGGCCATGGTCGGGGCCCTAAACTTCTAAAACTTAACTGATTCAACAATTTGAAAAACGGTTATTGATACAATTAACCTATGGCAGTGTGAAGGGCTGGGCGGGCTAACAGTGTAACGAGGGCTAGGCAGTGTGAACTGGGCGGGCTGGTGGGCCCATCGGGCTATACTCTCTAAAACTTTACTGATTTAACATGAAAACGTTTTGATACATTACCTGGCAGTGTGAACTGGGCGGGCTAACAGTGTAGCGGGCTAGCGAGTGTTTGAACTGGGCGGACTGGCGGGATGGTCAGCGGGCTTTAAACCC
>NW_026858911.1:0-147296 GCF_026571515.1 Ruditapes philippinarum
GGGGTTGATCCCCGGATAAAGGGTTTGGGAGTTTAAGGCATGAGGAAGGTTAGTCTAGTACCGTGAACCTCCCCGGAATGATGGGTTTGGGGAAATACCCCGCCCAAAATTAATGAAAAACTGTTGGGAAAAGGGGGGTAAAAAGAAACAAAAAAAAAAACAAAATTTAGATGTCATTTAACCCGTAATTCCCTTTCCCAGGTTTTTAATAAACAAAGAAATCCTTTAAATTTTTTTTAAATTTTTGGGTTCAAACGTTTGTCACTTGGGGTTAGAGTCGGAACAAAAACCCCGCCTTGTCACATTCAACCCTTTTTGGAATTTTTATTGGACAAGGGGGAATACCCGGCTTATTCTTCTCCCCTTTTCAAAAATTCCCCTTCCATGGGTAAATCAGGAAACGGTGAACTTGTCCAAAAAAAATCTTCCGAACCCTTTTGAGTGCTCTTACATTTTACCGACCTTTTTGAAAATTATAAAATTAAATAAAAGTGTGAAATTATTTAAATCCATAATTTTTCCCAAACATAAAACCCTTTCTTTTTTCTGCTTTATATAATGGTAGGGAAAATGTTTTTTTTAATAAATTTTGGGTTTTTCAACCCAAAAAAAAAAAAAACGAAAAAAATTGGGGAACGTTCTAATTTTAAAACAAATTTAAACGTTATTCATATATTTGCGAATAAGTGATATAAAGCCCAAATACGCCCTAACTGGGAGGGTGAAGGATACACCAGATTTTAAACCCTAATTGCTAAAAACAAAATTTTAGGGTTTTAAATTAAAGAAAAATATACTTAAATTAAATTTATGCAATATAATACAAGTTTAGTTAAAATTTAATACAAAATTTTCTGTTCGGTAAATCCGGGAAAAAAAGGATGGCAATAGCTAATAATGCGGAAAATCCCAAGGGGAAAAAAAAGGGGGCCTTTTTCGTAAAAAAAGCTCACCAATATCCCGTTTTATAAAAAATAGGGGTATTATCAATGCACTATATCCCTTTAGAAGTTTTCTTTTTTAAAACTGTATAGTTTCTTTTAAAAAAGAAACGTTCAAAAGTTCGGATATCAAATTTTAGCCCCCGTTTCCCTGAAAGCCTATAAATTTAAACTTTAACTTTCCCCCTTTTTTATTTGAAACAGGGATTTTGTATAACTGTATTTCCGGGTTTTTTAAAACTTTTTCAGCTGAATAGGTGGACAAAGTTGTACAGGCGATACCCTGGCTCTATGGGCCCCAACAGGTTCCCCGAAGAAACCGGGTAGTAAGCTGGGAAAAAAACCCCAAAGTTTGGAACCAAACCCTCAATGAAGGGTTTTTGGTTTATTTTTGTTTTGGTTCCCCTACGCTTAGAATGCCCTTGCCCTTATTGCTTTTCCCCAGCGCCCCGCCCTTTATAACCCGGGCACTAAGCTTCTGTGTTGGGATCCCTACAAATGAAAATTTGCCAGGTTTTCTTGGTTTGACAATATATTTTGATTTTAGTTTTCTTTGTTTGAAAAATTTTTAAAATTAAATTTTTAAATCGAAGGGGAGGCTATATTTTGAGTTTAAATTTTTTCGTTTTTTCTTTTATTTTTGAAATTTTTTCTAATGGCCCTTTTTTCTTTTCTTTAAGTATTAAATAATGGGGGTTTTTTCTTGAAAATTGAAACTGTTTGTTTAAATTTATATCTCCAAAAAAAAATTGTTTTGAATTTCATCAATGTTCGATTAGTTCGTTAGAGTCCATATTTCTTCCCCTTTTTGGGGTATTGCTTTTCTTTATGTAAAAATATTTTTCCAAAAATGAAAAAAAAAATATTTCAATGAAAAAAAAAAGTTTGGTCCATCTTAAATAAGGGATTTAAAAGGTAATGTTTTACCCTAACGACCTTTAATTGTAGTTGGGAAAAATAATTACTTTTTCACCCAACCCTTTACATTAATTATTTTATTAAAAGGGTAAAATTTAAAAAATCGGCCTGATATTAACCCTTCAATAGTTAATTTTTTCCCGGGTTTTTTCGTTTTTAAAAACATTTGAATCGTATTTAAAAAGAACATTATTCCCCGAAACTCCCAAAAGCTTCTCATTTTTAATTTTTTGGGTTTTGGGTTTTTTAAAAGTTACTCTTTGGCCCAAATTCCTTTAAACCATTTCTGCTTTTTATTGCTTTTGGATATAATACCTTATGTAGTGTTTAAATATTTTTTTTGGAAGTCAAAAACTACCCTTTTTTTTACATTTTGCTTCTTTTTTGATCCAAAAAATTTCCCTTTTTTCCACTAACCCTTATCAAAAAATAAGGGGAGCTTTTATGGGGCCAAAAAATTATTTTAAATTAAATTAAAAACATGGAACAATGTGTTTTTAATTCTGAGGGACAGTTTTAAATTACAAAATACCCACCTTGCAATATTTAAAACTTTTTAAAACATGTGTAATTCTACCTTAAACCGAAAAAGCAAATATTTCAAAAAGGGAAATTCTGGCATGATTTGGTGCAAAATGCCCAAAAACACCCAGGCTAGTTTTTTATAAAAATTTAAAATTAGCACTTTGGGGTTTTCGCTCTAAACCCCCTTAAAATTTCCCAAAACAATTTTTAATTTTTTAATCCCGACAAATAAACTAATGCAAAAACCCATATCGATAAAACCAAAATACGCCCGTTTTGAAAAGTAAAAATCATTGGGTTTTTTTAGACCCAAAGGAAAGTAAAATAAAATTTCCAAAAAAAACGTTTTTAAAGCAAAATTTTCATTTCTTACCTGTCACAATAAAACAGGTAACAATGTCCAGACAGTTTAAATTCTATTTATAAACTAGGCCAAGGAAAGGTAAAAAAAAGGATTGAACAATTTTGACTCTCGATAAATATTACGAAAAATAAAAATTATAATAAAAATATATTTAATATGGGAAAACAGTTTTTTATTTTAAAACGTTTTTTTCCCGGGTGGATATGGGAACATGATATTATTGGGATTTTAAATTTAAAAACCCCCCCCATTTCAAAACTTAAACTGAAAAAAGGGGGAGATATTGGGGGCTGGGCAGATGTGCCTTTTGAAAAAAAAAACTTAAAATATTAAAAAAAGTTTATTTACTTTAAATTTTTTTTTTTTTTTGGGATTTCCTAAAAATTTGGGCCGAAATAAAATAATATATTAAATCTTACGGAAAAGAGGGACGGGAAAAAAAATTTTTAAGCAAGACCTTGTATAAAAAGTAAATTTATTGGAAAAAAAATATTGGGTAAAGAACAATCTTCTACTTAACCCTTTTAAAACAATGCAAGGCAGTGAGAGAAACCTTTTTAAATAAATTTTTACCCGGGTTTTTTAAAAATGGGGTAAAACCCTTCGTATATTTTGGTACAAATTTTTACTTAAATCATTTTTTCACATTTAAAAAACAAATTTTTTTTTCTTTTGTTTTAAAAATTTTTTTAGCTCAAAGGTTTCATCAAATATAATTTGAAAGAAAAAAATTTTTGTGTTTTCAAACGTAAACTATGGGACACCTTTTAACTATGTCACCCAGTTAAATAATAAAAAGGGAATTTTGATTTTTTATTCCGCATTAAATAAACAAAATTTCCCCAATTTAAAAAAGAAAATGTCCATAAATCAAAATATTTTAAAATTTTTTAAATAAAAAAATATCTCAAAATTAGGGGAAGTTTTTCACCCTGGGCCCGATTGTTGTAATTTTTTTGAAAAAATAAAATAAAAGATATAACAGAAGGCAAGCCCGTAAATGTACACATTAAAGGGTATTTAGCTTTATTTTAAAAACAAAATTTTTTAGAAAATTTCTTTAAATTTGAAAATTTTTTTAAAAAATGCCCATTTTCCGTTATCAAAGAAATAACATTTGGGTGATAAAAAAAAAAAAACTGTGTTCTTTGCGAAACGCCTGAATGAAATCGCAAGGGGAAATCTTTCGGGAGACCAAATAAGGGTGAAGAGGATTGGGGTTAATTGAGTTTTTCAGAGAACATGAAAGGGTTTAACTCTTTTCCCAAATTTGGACGGGCTTAAGATTACTTTTTTTCATAAATAGACGGTTTTTTGAACCAACGGTCCATGAGATCAGATGAAAACAATAATGAAAAAAAAACAATAAAGATGGTTTTTTAAAAAAATAAAACAATTTCCCAAAATCGAATGACAAACAGTTTTAATTTGTTTTTAAAAAAGACTTGGGGTAAATATACAAATATCAGCAAAAACGTGATAACAACAAAGGGGTTTTGTTGTTTTGAAAATTTTGGTAACACAAGGGATTTTAAACCAAAAATTACTCTTTTTTCAAATAATTTTATTTTTTTCACTTACCCGTAATTTTAGAACTTTTGGGTTTGAAATTTTTAATTAAACCCAAAAATAGCATGTCTGTAAAAAATTTAGGTATGCATTTTTTAAAATTCAAAGTAAAAGGGAAATTTCTTTTAAAAAAATAAAAGTCTATTGCGAAAATTTTGTTGCCCTTTTTAAAAGTTTTGAAAAGTATCTATTTTTTTGAAAAAGTATTAAAACTGATGAAACCCGGGTGCCGCACCATTCCCCTTCCCGCTGCCCCCAAAACCCGCGGCTCCCAAGACTGAAAAATGCAAGAAAAACCATTCCCCAACCCCCCCATAAGACGACACCAGTTCGCTTTCGCTTTCCTGCAGCGATGCCAGCAAGTAAACAAGGCGCCCCAAACTGCAGGGACACCCAATTGCTTACAACCCCCGGCCATGAGTCCCATAGTAGCCAAAAACCCGCATGGAAAAAGTTTTAAAATTTGAAATAAAGGGCTCATTTTGCATGCTCGTGCGGGTTCGTAAAAATTCAAAAATTCTTGCAACATAGGGAGCCTTAAGTTTTTGATATTTATAAAAATGTTTTTTCAAAAATTAACCACTAAAAAAGAATTTCTCACATTATACACCATGTACATTATAATACGGATTTTTTTGTTTTACATTCAAAGCCGCGTCTTTTACGCCCTTTGGGTTGGCAAAATTTTGGAAAAAATTGAATCTTTTTTCTTTTTTTAAAGTTTTTTCATGTTTTTGGGTCTGGGGAAAATGCTGTGAATTTAAGATATATCCCCCTAAATCATGGAACAAAAATGGTTTTTCCTCCGCAGAAGGAAATGTTTATAAAAGGGTTTTAAAAAATTTTTGATGTTTATCACCCGAATGTTAATTTCCAAAAATTACAATTAGAACCGTTTTTTTCAAATAGAAATGCAAGTAAATGCCCCAAATTAATCGTAGTAACAAATTGACTCATATGACTTGTAATTTTTTTCTGTATTATCATTAATTGTTTCAAATAACTAAAAGGTAAACAACAATCTAATTTGTTATTTAAAGTAAAAAAAACAGAATATTACTCACCATATTCGCGATTTGGCTCGAAAATTGGCTTTTTGGGTTTTAAATTATATTTAAAATTTACAAAAATACCATGTATTATTGGCCTGCTTTGGGTGAGTCTTTTTTACAGTTAATCGGGTCAGTAAGGTTTTTGAAACAAAGGAAAATATCATTATATCTGTACTACTTTAAAAAATATTTTGTCTTTTTTTTTGGATAAGTGCACTGAATGAAAAACCCTTTTAAGAAGTTTGTTATATTGTTTTTTTTATGTTTATTAAAGGGCCCTTGTTGAAAAAAATTAAAATTTCATTATGAACATTGTAAACGAGGACGGGAATCTCTTTGAAACCGATCCCGTATTTTTCGTGATACAAACTTTTTAACAACTCAACAAAGTAAATTTAAAACCCGGGAAAATACCAGAAAAAGTGCTAAACAGTATCTTTATTTTTCTGAATTGTTTTAAATATTTTAGACATCCTTTTACATATTTTACATAAAAAAAAAGGGGGGGGAAAAATAGAGAGACTGAAAATTTAAAGGAAGAGTGATTACAAATTAACGTTCCCGCTATAGTGGTCAAGACCTTTGGTCGTTTTTAACGTCAACCTAACGGGTTTTTACGTGTTCTTTTAAAATTTAGTTTAAACATATTTTTCCTGAAATTAGTTATAAAAAAATATAACAAAAAAATTTTAAGATACAGAATAAATAAATTTTTTGGAAAAAAGTCCTAAAAAAAGCCAATGAAAAATTAAGCAGAGTAAAAAGGGCCAAACGGGAAAAGATCATATGTTATTTCAAATTGATTTTTGTTTTTTAGAATTCAAAGGGAAAATTAAGAATCAGCAAAAAAAATTTTTTGTTTTTTTAAAATTTTACTAAAAGGAAATTTTTTGTTTTACAAAAAGGGAAATTTTAACTAAGCAAAAAAAGTTGTTTAGTTTTAGTATTCTAAAAGGAAATTAAGACATCAGCAAAAATATTAATATATTTTGTTAAAATAAATTTATCATCTATTACTATAAAAAATATATTGTTATTTTTAATGCTGATGTATTTTAGGGCTATCTTCTTTTAAATAAAAAGAGTTTTTATTTTTATTTTATTAATTTTTTATTTTATTATATTTTCCCTTCAGATAAGGAACCGTTTTTGGGGTTTTTAAATTTTATCAATCATTTAAATAGTTAGCGAAAAAAAATTAACCAGGGGAAATAATTTAATCTTTATTGTTTGAGAAGACATAAAAACTAGTATAAAATTATTTTTTATGTAAGAAAAAATGACAAAAAATTTTTCCTTGCGTTTGGTAACCAAAACCGACAAAAACACACCTGCTATGTTACATGTACCTGCTTTTTAAATATCACTGCAAAGGTAATTTGGGAAGGCCAAGATTACTAATTTTGCATCTGAATAAATAATATTTTTCCGGAAAAAAAGGGGCAATAAAAGTATCAAAATTCACGCAGGGTCTTGGGAAAACCGTCTGGGGACAAAAATGAAAATTTTGGTAGTATAATTGTTTTTCATAAAATTTCCAAAAATTTAACACGGTACTTGGTAATTTAATCACTATCACCCCGGTAAAAGTTTATTATCTACTTTTTTATGTTTTCTCCTCAAAAGAAACACTTTGTCTTTATAAAACATCAGATTAATTATCTTAGTTTCTTCTTTATTTTTCAATAGAATCGCAGTGTGTATAGTGTCCCTTTTTCATGTGTGGTAGTGTCCCGTTGTCAGTGTGTTAAGTGCATGTATTTTGTGTCATTATTCTGTGTATAGTTCCTGTTTTTTCGGGGTGAAAAAAAGGTCCTGTTTTCTGTGTGAGTAGTGTCCGTAGTCAGTAGGGCCTTTTCGTGTGTTGTATGTTTTTTTTGTCATGTAGTAGGTCCTGAATGTCCTGTTTGTCGTGTGTGAGTGGTGCCTGTATGTCAGTGTGTGAGTATGTCCTTATGTCAGTGTGTCCTGTATTCAGTATGCCCCGTATGTCAGGGGTGGTAGTGTCCGTATGCAGTGTTTGATTTGTCCTATTCAGTAGTGTCCTGTATGTCATGTTTAGAGTGTTCTGTTTCAGTGTGTAGAGTGTCCTGAGGTGTCCTTTTTTCAGGTTTTTTAGTAGTGTCCGTATTCAGGTTGGGGGAGTTTCCCGTATGTCATGGTGAAAGTGTCCTGTATGCCAGTAGGTTTTCCGTATGTCATGTTTATATTTTTTTGTCAGTGTTGAGTAGTGTCCTAGTGTGTCCTGTTTCAGTGTGTTGTAGTGTCCCCGTAGTCAGTTGTGGGTAGTGTCCCCTTTTTCAGGGGTTGTAGTTCCCGATGTCAGTGGTGGTAGTGTCCGAAAGTCAGGTTGTTTTAGTGTCCTGTATGTAGTGTTGGTATGTCCCTTTTGTCAGTGGGAGTATTCCTGTATTCAGTTGTGGTATGTCCTTATTCAGGTGTAGTAGTGTCCTTTTTTCAGTGGTGAGTAGTGTCCTGTTGTCTGTGTGAGTAGTGCCCTGTATGCGTGTGGTAGTGTCCTGTTTCAGGGGTGAATAGTGTCCCGTATCCAGTGTCCTGTAGTCAGTGTGTATGTGTTCGTTTTTCAGTGTTGATAGTGTCTGAGTAGTGTCCCTTTTTTCAGGTTATAGGGCCTGTATTCAGGGGTGGTGGTCCTTATGTCGTGGTTATAGGGCCTGTATGTCAGTGTGTGATAGGTCCGTAGTCAGGTTTATAGGTTCTGTTTTTCAGTGTGTGAGTAGTGTCCTGAGTATGTCTGTTTTTCAGTGGTTTTTATGTCCTGTATGTCATGTGTGGTAGGTCCTTATTAGTGTGTTAGTAGTGTTCCCGTATGTCAGTGTGATAGGTCCTGTATGTCAGTGTGTTTTGTAAGGGTTTGTTTTTCGGGGTTAGAGTTCCCGAGTAGTTCCGTTTTTCAGGGGGTTTGTAGTGCCGATGTCAGGTTGGGGAATTCCTTTCAGTTTTTTAGTAGTGTCCGTAGTCAGGTTGATAATTTGTATTAGTGTTTGGGTATGTCCTGTATTCGGGGATTTCCCTTTCAGTGTGGAGTAGTGTCCTGTATTCAGTTGGGATTCCCGTATGTCAGGTGTGAGTAGTGTCATGTATGTCAGTTTTTTAGTGTTCCTTTTTCAGGGGTGAGTAGGTCCCGTATTCATTGCATGATGTCAGGTGTTTGTAGGTCATGATGTTAAAATTATGATTTTGTTATAGGTCTGATGTCAGGTGTGAGTAGTGTCCTGTTTGTCATGTTGGTGTGTCCTGTTGTCTGTGTTAGTAGTGTCATGTATGTAGTAGTTCATGTATTTGTTTTATAGTGTCCTGTATGTCATAGGTGGTAGCCTGATTCAGTGGTTGAGTAGTGTCCTGTATGTCATGGTCAGTATGTCTTGTTAGTAGTGCCTTTTCAAGGGGGAGTGTGTCCCGGTGGTTTCCCTTTTTCATGTGTTAGAGGTTTCCTGTATGTCGTGGTGGGTAGTGTCCCTTTTGTCGTAGTGCCTTATGCAGTGTGTTAGTTGTCCCGTTTTTTCAGGGTGAGTAGTTCCTGTATTCGTGGGTTTATTTTTTTCATTCAATGTTTTTTTACTTAAATTTTTTTTTTTATTTTTTCATACGAAAGACTTTTAATTTTTAAATTGTTAAATAATTTTTTGTGGGAAGCGGGGATCCTCGCAACCGCTAGACTTGATTTACACAGTGTTACCACTGCACCACAGCGCCCCTCTGATTTTAACCCCTTTTGGAATCCCTTTTTAATACAATTAATTTTCACACCCACATTTTTATTAAATAAGCTGTCTAAAGTGTTTTACAATGCTACATTTTGTTCCTTTCTCGAGGGTTTTATGAAAAGAAATTTCCCCAAGCGGTAGTAAAAGGAAATAAGTAAGATGTAAAAAGTATCAAAAATATACCAAAAAAGCCACGTTTCGTTTAAAAAGAACCCATTCCTATATTGACAATAGATAATTTAAGAGCTGTTGAAAACCCAAAACTTGTTTTTTACAAATATGGTTTGAGAAAAGTCTAATTATTTTACTATTAAAATTTTCTTTTTGGAAATTTGATGGAAAAATTTAAAAGCAGCCAAACTCAAGACATGGAATTTTCATGAAAATTTTGAAAATGTAATGTAAATTAAAGGTAAAATATTTTCAAGTGAACAAACTTTCAATCCACGTAAATTACTAAAAAAATTGTCAAAATATACAAAAAGGGCCTTACTGTGTTAGTCACAAATCATGTAAAATTGTTTTATGGTATCACCCGCACTATACCGCGTGAATCCCCTTCTACCTAGATTACCCTTCTACCTACCAGAAGGTAGTTGGTAATTTGGATATTGTTTGTTCACGTTTAACACAAGTTACGGTTATATAACGAGATATTTGTTTTCTATAAATAGAAACACCCCATTCGCCATAAATCCACCAAGAAATTCAGTTATTATACGAATGAATCGCCACCTTCCTACCAGAAGGCATAGTTGGTTATTCGAACGTTGCATGTTTACCCTTAAAAAGTTCTAAATACCACCGAAATAAATATAACGGAAATATGAAAATAAAGATGTGTTATCCACCATGGAAACACACTGTCTCCTTATGTCCACCAGGGGACTCAGTTGGTAATTAGCGTGAATCCCAAATTAAAAGGTAGTTGATTATTCGAATTTAACATATATTTATCTAAAAACAGAAAATATTTTTTCACAAAAAAGTAATAGATAGATGAATTCTACCAAATAGTATCACCCCGTCTCCCTACGTCGACCAGGGGACTCAGTTAGTTATTTGTGTGAATCTCCAACTATCTACGAGATTCGCACTTCTCGTAGATAGTTGGGGATTCGCGCGCATGACCAACTTTGTCTCCTCCTTAATTCTGTGTATAAAATGTATGATATGTTTGGACATTTCATGCAGGTGATAGTTGATTGAATTACCAAGTATCACCTGAACTATTTTAACTTATTCAATACCATAAACAGATGTGGCGTTAGAGGGAATTTATTCCGTTTTCTTTAATCAATGTACTCAAAACTCCGTGGATGTGTACAAGTTAGTACTGCCAAAAAATACAGAATATTTTAAATGTAACATAGGGTACAACGCAAGGGGACGTAACGAGTACGATTATGTTTAACTTGTATATAAATGAATTATCTCCCTTTATGCGTAATAAGGGACATCGCGGTATATCAAATCCCCGATGTTATATGCATCTTTTCGCTGATGATGTTGAAAATTGCGCCGATACGGGGATCGAACTCCAGTCTCAGTTAAATTCAATTTCAGAATTTTGTAATAATACCGGTATGTCTTTAAATGAGAATAAAACTGAAATCATTGTATTTAGAAATGGGGGACCGCTCAGATCATATGAAAAATGGCTCTACAACGGCAGTTCAGTAAATGTCACCTCAACGTACAAATATATGGGCCTTTTCTTTACACCTAAATTATCTTGGACAAAAGCAAAAACTAAATTTGCTGCACAAGCTAGGAAATCTATTTATGCTATCAAATCATATCAAAGAAATTTTGGAAATATCTTACGCTATTATTTTAAATTATTCTTCAGGGAAAAACCTATACCTACATATGGTGCCAAAATGTTTGGAAGTGAAATCTCCGAATTCTTGAACAAATTTTTACAAATTTTAAAATTTTTTGGTGTAAAATTCTGTTTTAATGTTAATGTTGCGCTTGGAAAAATTGGGAAAGGTGCTTTTATGTATTGACCATCAGTAAAAACCAATATTGGTGTAAAATTCTTTGTATGGGCCCGAACATAATATCTTAGAAATTTTTATTTGTACACTTTCACAAACATACAGTACACTACTTACAACATACAACACTACTCCCGACATAAAGGACATTTTTTCAAAAGACTTTTTAGTACACTATCACATCGTAAACCCACTGACAGACATAAAAACACTTCTCACATACAGTACACACTCACAGAAATAGGGCACTACCCCCATACAGGACACACTCACAGACAACAGGACACAACTTTACAAAGTACACTACTCACAGACATACAAACTCTACTCACGATTTACATAACTCTCAAAAATATATGAACACTTTCAAAAGGACACTACTCACAGACAACGTTTCATACTCACAGAATACCGGGCACTACACACAAATACCCGGGCACTACTAAACAGACACTACCACAAACAACAGGGCATTTAACAGACTACATACACTATCACAGACAAATAAGACACACTCACTACAGACACTTTCAAAACATACAGTAACTCTCAAAAAAAAATACAGACACTATCCAGACATACAGAAAACTACCCATATACAGTTTACTACTTTAAGACATACAAACACAATCACAAACAGTACCTACTCAAACATACAGGCAATATCACATACAGTACACTACCCCAGACATACAGGAATACTCACAGACAACAGGGGCCACTCACAACAGTACCTACTCACTACATAAGGCATACCAAAAGATAAGGGCACTATTCACAGACATAAATACCTACTCACAGACAAAAAGACACATCACATACAGGACACACTTCACAGACTACTTACACTACCCCCAACTAACAGGGCACTATACCACATACAGTTTTCTATCACAACTGTACACTACTACAAATACATGCATACCCCAAATAAGGGCACATTCCCAGACATACAGACACATCACAGACATACAGAACTTACTCACAGAATACAGTAACTACTCACAGACATATGGAAATACTTTCAAACATACCTACCCAGAATACCGGACACTACACACAACATACCGCACTACACACAACATACAGTACATTTCTCACAAAATAAGGACACTTTCACAGACATACGTACACTACTCACAGACAAATAAGACACTTCAATACAGGAACCCCTCACAGACATACAGTACACTACTCACAAAAAACAGTACACTATCAAGACATACAGAAAACTACCCCCCTACATTTACTACTCACAGACATACAGAAACAATCACAACAGTAAACCCATCACAGAATACAGTACACTACTCACAAAAAATACAGTAACTACTCACAGACATACAAACATACCCCATAAAAAGTTCACTACTCACAGACATACAAACACAAATCACATACAGGGAAATATCACAACAACAGTACACTACTCCAAACATACAGTACACTACTCACAGACATACAAAACTACCCCACATACAGTTCACTACTCAAGACAACAAACACAAGTTCCAAAACAGTACATAAATCCCCCAAAACATACAGTTCACTACTCACAACATTTCATAACACTCCAGACATACAGAACACAAGTCACAAAAGTTTCACTACCACAACAACATACACTACTCAAAACATACAGTAACTACTCACAACATACAGAACACTACCCAAATTTAAAATTTACTACTCACAAAAAACAGAACACAAGTCCATACAGTACACTACTTTAAGACATACAGTACACTACTCACAAAAATACATACACTACCACAGACATACAAAAACACTACCCAAGATATACAAAAAACATCACACAAAGTACACTACGACAGACATACCCCTACCTACTCACATAAAGTAACACTACTCCAAAACCCTCACCTTTTACAGACAAACAGCACAATCACATAAAAGGGCATATTTACACCATACAGAAACCCTACTCACAACAGAACACTTCACATACAATAACACTCACAACATACAGTACATAATTTTACAGACATACTTTTCGTAAGAGAAAGAGAATCCCTTTTCGAAAACTCTACGAAATGACCTATTTAAAAGGTTTTTTTGAAAAGGAACAGATTGGTGCAAAAAACTTTTAAATTGGTCTTTAAAAACGTTTTAAACATTAAAGGGGTTTAAGAAGCCCTTTTAACGAAATTTTTTCTACGTTTAGGGGTTTTTTAAGTCTTATAAGATTTCCTTTTGTTTTAACCAAATCTTACCTTTAAATTAAAAAAAATAAACCCCCAACGTTTCCGTCTAGTTTTATAGCTTCCTCACATAAAAAAAACCTAACTTTCCTTTCGGGATTCAAACACAATGGGGGGGCCAGAAATGACATAATAATGGTCCCCTTACGCCATTTCCCCGGCGAAAATTTTTACTCCTTTATTCCCCCCCGGCCTTTTTTATAAGATTCTTTCGAATTGTTTGCTTCTTTAAAACTCCGTTTTTTCTGTAAAAATTTTTCTGTCTTAAAAAAAGTCATTTTTAGAATAAAACCCGCGACTTTTCTGTCTAAAAAATAACAAACCCCAAAAACATATTCCTATTTTAGGAGACGATTGGCATATAACCCGCATTTTGCTTTTAAATTGTAAATAGTCGATTTTAAATTTTAACCTCGACTTTTTATGCACCGGGAATGCTTTGAATAAGCGCGGCTGAAATTTTTCTATTTCGGACAGTTGTCGAGGAAAAAAAAATTTTTTTTTAAAATTTCTACAACAAAGATAATGGGTCGCGGACTTTTCTATCCTTTTGGCTTTTTTAGACAAAGGAAGAAAAATTAAAGTAAAACCAGGACGCTTAGGGCCATTGGAGTCAAAATTTTATAAAAATTCGAGAAAGAATAAAAAATTTAGTTAACTCTGAAAAGTTTTAAAAAAAGGGGATTTTTTTGTATAATTATGACTGTAAGCCTGTTTAATTCTCTTTTTTTACTTTTTTTTTTTTTTTTGGATTTTCATGTAATAATACGCATTCTACATTCTAATGCAATTTGTTTAAAGAAATATAATGTAATAATTTTTTAAAATTTTTTTATTTTGTATTCTCAAATGAAAAAAAAAATTTCGCCAACACAAAAAAATATGAATACCAAGATAAAAAGTTTTTTACCAAAGTAATTTTTTTAATAAAATCTATTTTGTTTTTAATTTTTTTTGTTTTTTCTTAATTGCGTTTTTTTTTTTTTTTCTAAAAAAAATAAAAATTTAGAAACGATTCCATTTACATACAGAAATTTTATTTTATTGACAAAAAATAAAGGGGAAATAAATGTAAAATATTTTTGTTTTTAAAAATAAGTTATTCCCCTTATTTTAAATCATTATAATTTTTCCAAAAATAAAGGAAAGTATGTACTTTATTTTATAATTTTTGGTAAAAAGACAGAAATTTGCATTTTATAATAATGATTCGGGTTTTTTGGTAATTTCTAAACTATTAAAAATTCTCACTTTTAAAAACCATCATTTTTCAATAATTTTTTAAAATGCTCAAGGGCCGCAATCGGCCCACCATACTATCCCAATACTGAGTATTATATACACCTAACATGAAGCCGCTTTATAGTATACTTAAATCAAAATGGCTTTTACATTTTTATTGCCAACAAAAAGGACATTTAAACTTTCTTGTCCCTACTATGGAAAGATATGCAATACTATAATAATCATTAGATATTGAATAGTATTAAAGGGTATATGAAACAAACCATGGAAGAATTATATTGTGAATGTTGATATGAAATGGTTTTGAACAATAATTTAACGGAATTCATCATAATAATTATAATAAACATGTCTAGAAAGAACTAATAAACATTTTTTTTGTTTGATTAAGAAATATTTTATACATTTTTACTGGTAGCAATGGCGGAGAATATTATTTGGACGAGTACACAGCTTGATAAAAGTCTTATTGGACGAGCCCGATAGGCGAGTTCAATATGACTTTTCAAGCTGTGGCCGTAACGAGTGCAGCTTTAAATCTTTAATATCTTTTTTCAATTAACTTTTCATAATTTTTTAAAAAGTAAATCTTAAAAATATCATAAAACCCCCCTTAAAATAATTATTTTTCACTTTGGACAATACAAAAAAAACGCTAAATTTAGCGCGTTTTAAAAGGGCTATTTTTATATAAGGGCCAAATGGCGTCATGTTTAAATAAGCTTTGGTCTATAGTGAAACCTTTCCCAAACGTCCAAAAATGAAAAATTTTTTTTAAACCCAAATAGGGGTTTTTAAAATTGGGAGGGTCACGAAAAATCAGATTTTTTCGTTGGTTAATTTTTTAAAAATAAATGTTTTTTCTTGAAAACATTCCCCTTTGCAGACCAATCCATAAAAAACATTGTCATCTTGGGGTTTCGGAAAGAGGGAATTTTTTTCTTTTTTTTAGCCCAAAAAATTTTATTTAAATTTCCAAAGGGGGCCCCTTTTTTTTTTTTTAAACAATGTTTAATGTAATTTAATACAATCAGCTAACTTTAATTTTATTTATAGTTTAATATATGAAATTTCCATATATAAGTTTATTACAAACCTACGAAAACAAACCTGTAATTGTAATCACAACCATTTTTGATATTTAATAGGCTAAATTTATTATATACCCTTGAGAAAATATTGTTGAGATAAAATGCGTTTTTTTTATTTTCCGTATTTTCACTGTAAAAAAAATTATTTTCCACTGCAGTGAAACATATTATTCCGTATTTTTCAATGGGTCTTGCCGGACTATTTTCTTCTAAATTCAGCTAATATTTAGCCAATACACAAAATTAAGAGGGATATTTTTTCCTATTCAGAAAAAAAGCGATATAATAAAACAGAAAATTCAAGTTTTTTTTTATTAATACAGGATTTATTTTCATCTTGTAGTATGAAAATTATCATATTTCATTCGTAGCAACTGCCACTGGTGAAACATTTGTTTTCATACCACTCGATGAAAATAATTCCTGTATTTATAGAAAAAAAAAGAATATCATTCATTTATCACATAAACCGCGGCGCAGGAGTGTAATAAAGCCATTTAATAAAAACGATATTACACTAGACAATATTACATAGAGGATATTTGTTTGTTTGTGTGTAAGATGAAATTTTATTTCATCGAGTGAGCTTTAAAAAACAGTATTCTCACGAGTGGGTAGCCACGAGTGAGAATACTGTTTTTAAAGTTCACGAGATGAAATAAAATTAACATCTTACACAACAAACAGACAAATTTTCTTTTTATTTTTATGCTTAAAAACAAGTTAAAACGAAATTTCCATAATTTTTACGTTATATTAAAATCTGTTTCCCCCATTGAAGAGCCCATTTAGACGGAATTTCTCATTTAAAAACAAGAAGTCTTGAGCTGAAAAATTAAGTTCCGCCAATCGAAAGGTTAAATGACGGTGATATTTATTCATTTTATTAAAAAATATGAATGATCGCTTGTTTTTAATAATATAAACAAACAATTTATTGCAGGAGAAAATTCCAACCATCCATCCATAATTTCACTGAGTTACTTAAACTGCGAATTTATATTAGACCTGCCTTTCTAAAATGTAAAAACGGCAGCCTTTTTTCGATTTAAGTTGTGTTATTTCATGGAGAAAAATAATTGTGTAAGATTCAGAAGGATATAATTTGGATTTTGTTAGTCCCATACACCTTTTTAAAAGAAAGAAAACTTATTTGAGGATTGTAACAGACAAAAAAATAAGGGTTGACAGAAGTGAAAACATTCAGAAAAGGAGCTAGGAAAATGGAAAACTTGGAAGCTTGCTGAAGGAACGCTGGGGTAGTTTTACTTATTTTTACGAGTGATGCGGCTGTTCAATGCTTTTTCAATTTTTCATAAAGCATACGGCAGTTATTGCTCGTAGGATACTTTAATATGCCCAAATTGTTCATCAAGAGCAGTTTTGCATGGGGAAGGAACGTATTTTTCAGACTGTAAAAAAAAAACAAAAAAAAAATTAGAGACGAAAATTTGGTGATTGGAATTTGAGGATAGAAAAGTATAAGTTTTCTCTTCTGTGTTACATTTTTGACATTTAAGTTAGTTTTATCTATTTCAGCTTTGCTATTTCTTTTAACAGCCTGACATTGTCAGAATTGTCCGTAAAAAAAAATTGAGGTACCACATGGGGAAAATCTTAAAAAAGTAGTTTCGTCATTGAAAAAAGTGAAATTATATTTTGATAAATTTTCACTGTGAAATTATCAAATATAAATTTTCACGGATAAATCAGTTAATCCACTGAAAAGCATAAAATAAACTAGTGTAATAACACTTTGACGTCAACGTCATTTGCACTATAAACATAGCGTTAAAGCGCGCTAATATTAGCGTTACACTATAGGCCTCGTCAAAGAAAAAATGACTTTTGTTAACAGTTTTACCGTTCTTATTTTATATATGTGGATAAAAGAAATATTTTAAAATCGGGTTTAATTTAAAACAAATTTTTTAAAATCTTGAAAAAAAACCCAAAATTAGGGTGCCAGAGGCTCGCATAATATGATTTTATTCAACTCGTTCAATAAATTTAGTATTAAACCTACACTCATTCAATATCCTCTATATATTAAGTCATATATATAGAGGATATTGAATGAGTGTAAGTTCAATACTGAATTTATTGCACGAGTTGAATAAAGTTATATTATGCGAGCCTCTGGCGAGCATAATATTATTTTATTCAACGAGTGCAATAAATTCAGTATTGAACTTACACGAATTTAATATTCTATTTATCACATGCCCAAAATAAAGACCGTTTAAAGTAAAATAAGAGTCATTTTTCATTGACGTGCCTATAGTATAACGCTAACATTTAGCGCGTCTTTACACTATGTTTGTATAACGCTTATGACGTCACCTCAAAATATATGCACGGTCGTGCAATACCATTTTTACGGAGTCGCAATTTCGGCACGGGTGTGTGATAAAAAATAATAACAAACCTACGGAAACAAATCATCATTTTCGAAATTTATAGGCTAATATAACATTAAAAATGTGCGACAAAAAATTCCCACACAACGAAAAATAAAACAGTAAATAAATTGTAATTAAAAAACTATGTTTAATCAATGTAATTTAATTACCTCTGCCGCTCTCACAATATCATCAGGAGGATAATGAAAATATTGATATGGAAACGACGTCAATGACGTCATCGTAAATTAAGACAAGGGACGCCACTCTTTTTGACGTCAAAACAGTCAATTTAGTTTATTTGAAACATTCGGGTGAAAATCTTTTCTTTTGTGTTTTCTTGTTACAATACTGTCGGTTTTGCATTTTGTAAATGGAAAAACTAAGAATTTTGGCTCTTCTCTATCGCAGTTGTTGATATTTTCACTCATCTGAAGCATTCTTACCCTTGAATCTCTGATATGTAGTCTGTGAACTGTCATGCGTTTTCTAAGGTCATTTGTTTCACAGACCCTTGGGGTAAGATCCTCCACCCCCTCCCCTCAACGAGATACGCCCCTGTAAACACTCTATCAAAAATATTTTAAAATTTAAACACGAATAGGACATCTTTTACAACGATAAAACTGGTTTTCAAACAATTTTTACACATATGAAAAAATAACGGATATAGAGAAATATATGTAAAATTCGAATAACCAACTACCTTTTAGTTTTGGATTCACGCAAATAACCAACTGAGACATAAGGATACAGGATGTGTCCATTCTAAAAACACACAATTCATCTTTCTTGTTATATATCCGTTATATTTATTCCCGAAAAATCCTTCTATTTCCAGTTGAAAACATGCAATGTTCGAATTACCAACTACCTTCTGGTTGATAGTTTGGGATTCGCGCCAATAACAAACTCTTGGTAGACATAAGGAGACAGTGTGTTTGTATGTTAAAGAACACATCTTTCTTTTCATATTTCCATCACATTGTACTCGGAAAAGTACTTTTTTAAGGGTAAACATGCTAAGAAGCAACTATACCTTCTGGTAGGTAGGTGGGGAAATCACGTGATTAACAACTGAGTTGGTCGATTTATGGTGAAGGGGGTGTTACCATAATTATTATAGAAAACACATATCTTGTTATATAACCGTAACATTTGTTAAACGTTAACAAGCAATATCCGAATTACCAATTACAAATGTAAATGATATATATATCATTTAATTTACATTAAGTAATTTTACATTTTTTTTTTGAAGAAAAAGTATCCCTAATGCGCCAAGAAAAAAGTCCATTTCTCCGGCATATAATTTTTTAAAACATTAAAAAAGATGGAGTGTAAAACAAACTTTCATTGCAATATGTATAATAAATTCTATTTTGTTTAATAATTGTACTTTATAACCAATCATTGTGTCTTTTATGCCATATAATATCCCCAAATATTTTCGAATTAAACAAATCTACCACAGCAGCAAAAATACCTCTCGCATGCTTCTTTTTAAAGAAGCAAACTTGTATAAACTTATCTCAACTAACAAGAAGTATTGGTTTCAACTTTTTTTATTGTCAGTATTAGAACTGCAGTTCTATTTAACGAAACATGGCTTTTTCTGGAATGTCTTTTTTAACCTGTCAACAGTGTAACTTATTTTCCTTTTACTACTCGTTTGTGTATAAAGTCTTTATCATAACCCCTCGAGCAAGGACACGAATATCGGCCATTGTAAAACACTTTAGACCTATTAGCTATATTAACTATTAAGGTGTGAAAATTCAATTGTATTACTCAATTTCTTGTTGATTAATGTGATAATGTATATAGGGACTTCCAAAACATTTATAAATCAGAGCGGGCGCTGTGGTGCAGTGGTAACACTGTTTGACTACAAGTCTAGGGGTTGCGAGTTCGATCCCCCGCTACTCCACTAAAAACTAAAAATACTTACAATCTTTCTAATGAAATAATATTAAAAATTAAAACTATTAACACACTGAACTGACACAAATTACACTACTTACACACTGACAAACATGACACTACCGACATACATACAGGTTACTACCGATAGACATACCGGACACTACCGACAGAGATACAGGACACTACCGACAGACATACAGGACATTACCGACAAACATACAGGACACTACCGACAGAGATACCGGACACTACTGACAGACACACATAATACTATGTACAGACATACAGGACACAACCAATAGACATACAGAACACTACCGACAGACATACCGGTCACTACTGACAGATACACATGATACTATGGACAGACATACAGGACACAACCAATAGACATACAGAACACTACCGACAGACATACCGGACACTACCAACAGAGTCATACAGGATACTGTCGACACACAAACAGGACACTACCGACATAAATACAGGACACTAACGACAGACATACAGGACACTACCGACATACATACATCGACAGGCATAAAGGACACAACAAACATACATACAAACCGGACACTACCGACAGACACACATACATACAGGATACTATCGACAGACATACAGTACACTAACGACAGACATACAGGACACTACCGACAGACATACAGTACACTACCCTACGGGATACTACTGACATACATACAGGACACTACCAACATACATACAGTAGACTACCGTACAGGATACTACCGACAGACATACATGACACTACCATACAGGACACTACTGACATACATACAGGACACTACTGACATATATACAGGACACTACCAACATACATACAGGACACTACCATACAGGACACGACTGACATACATACAGGACACTACCATACAGGATACTACCGACATACATACAGGACACTACCATACAGGATACTACCGACAGACATACAGGATACTATCATTCAGGACACTACCGACCGATAATAAGAACACTACCTACAGATATACAGTACACTACTTACAAACAGACAGTACGCTACTCACAGACATACAGGACACAACTCACATACATACATGACAGTCACTAATCACATAATGGTCACTACTCACAGAAATACAATACACTACTCACAGACATACAGTACACTACCCACAGACATACAGTGCACTACTCACATACATACAGTACACTACTCACAGACATACACAGCACTACTCACAGACATACAGTACACTACTCACATACAGAACACTACTCACATACAGAACACTTATCACATACAATACACTACTCACTGACATACAGGACACTTTATTTACAGACATACTTTCTCGTAAGAGAAGGAGAATCCTCGTCGAAAATCTCTACTAAATGACACTATTTTCAAAGGTGTTTTGGAACGGATCAGATTGGTGCAAAATCTTAAATGGTCATAAAAACTGTTTAAATCGTAAGGAGTTTAAGAAGCCTTATAACGACTTTGTTACTACTGTTTAGGAGTTTTAAATGTCTAATAAGGACTTTTCTTTTTTAGTTAAGAGCTATTAAAGCCTAATCTTTAACCTTAATTGAAAGACTAAATATGAAATAAAACCACCAACGTTCCGTTGGCTAGCTCTATAGCTTCCTCACATGAAATAATCCTAACTTCCTTTCGGGATTCAAACACACAATGGTGAGGGGCCAGTAGATGGACACTACATAGCTATGGTGGCCTGTAACGTCCATATTAAAGCCGCGATAATTTTACCGTCCGTTTATAAAATCTCGCGGACAACTTTTAAATACGCGAGATTTTATATCGAAATTGTATAAAATGTCATGGCTTATATAAACTCTCGAGTTTTTCTGTCACACTTCTGTCGTTAAAAGTCGAGTTTTACGAATGAAACTGCGACGTTTTCTGTCTAAATAATAGACTAAACCACGCAAACATATTCCTACTTTAGGTAGACGATTGCGGTCATTATAATCCGCATTTTTGCTTTTGATTGTAAATAGTCGAGTTTGAGCTTTAAGCCTCGACATTTTATGCACAGGAATGTCTCTGTGCAATAAGTCGCGGCTGAAAATTTCTATTTCTCGGACAGTTGTCGAGGAACAAAAATAATTTTGTAGAACTTCTACAACACATGTATAAATTGTCGCGGACTTCTTTCTGATCCTTGGCTTTTTATAGACAAAGGAGAGATAAAATGTAAAGTCAAAACCATGGACGCTTACGGCCATTGGAGTCAAAATGTTATAAAATATCGAGAAAGAACTAACAAATTTAGCTAGACTCTGTGATAAAGTTTTTAAATAAAGGGATTGTTTGTTATAATGTACTGACATGTAAGCCTGATTTAATTCTCTGTTTTACTTTGTTTCTGTTAATTTTTGGATTTTCACTGTTAATAATACGCATTCTACATTCATAATGCAGATTTGTTAAGTTATATGTAAAAATGATATTGTACATATATTTTTTTAAATTTTATTTATATTTGTATATTCTCAAATGAAATAAAGTTTCGCCAACACAGAATAAAATATGAATACCAAGATAAAATGTTTTGACCAAAGTAATCTTTATAATTAAGTCTAGTTTTGTTTTAATTTTGTTTTGTTTGTTTCGTTTATTTGTCTGTTCTGTGTTTTTTCTTTATATAAAAACGTAAAATATCAGGAAACGTATTCCATTTATCATACAGAAAATTCTATTATTATTGATCATGAATAAATAAAGGGAAGTAAATGCTAAAATATTTGTTTGTAAAGTTACATAAGTTATTCCCCTTCATTTGTCACACTCACTTTATCAATAAATCTATGAATTTCTCAAACATAAAAGGAAATGTATTGTAGCTTTATTTGATAATGTTAGGTAAAGATAGACAGATACTTGTGCATTATATAATACATGTATTCATGTGCTTTTTAGGTAATTTCTTATCTCATTAAACATTCTCACGTTTCATAAACCATCATTTTGCAATAATTTATGTTCATGTCATGGCCGCAATCGGCCACCATACTATGCAATATCATGAGTATTATATACACCTATTAACATGTAGCGCAGTTCATAGTATACTTAAATCAATGGCTTTTACATTTTTATTGCCAACAAAAAGGACATTTAAACTTTCTTTGTCTATCATGGAAAGTATGCAATACCATAAATATTGATATTGATAGTATTAAGTATGATAACAAACCATGGAAGAATTATATGTGGATGTTGATAATGAAATGTTCTTGAACAATATATTAGGAATTCATCATAATAATTATAATAAATGTCAGAAAGAACTAGATCAACATTTTTTTGTTTGATTAAGAAATATTTTATACATTTTACTGTACAATGCGAGAATATATTTGGACGAGTACACAGCTTGAAAAGTCTTATTGGACGAGCCGATAGGCGAGTTCAATATGACTTTTCAAGCTGTGTACGAGTGCAGCATTTATCATTAATATCTGTTCAATTAACATCATAATTATATAACAGTAAATCTTAAAAATATCATATTAACACCCCTTATATATATTATCACATTGACAATAGCATAACGCTAATATTTAGCGCGTCTTAACGCTATGTTTATATAACGCAAATGGCGTCATGTCTAAATATATGCACGGTCGTATAGTGCACATGTACCCAAACGTCCAATATGAAAATAAGTTTTTTGAGCCAATACGGGAATATATTGGACGGTCACGAGGTACAAATGCAGATTGTCGATTGGTTAGATTTATTAGATATAAATGTATTTCTTGAACATGTGCCCATTGCAGACCAATCCACTGTAAGAAACTATTGTCATCTTGAGTCGGCAGATGAATCAGGACATTCCTTTATGTCCAAAAGTTACTAAATATGCACAGACATTTACGTAATGTTTAATGTAATTTAATACAATCAGCTAACTTAATTTTATTTATAGTTTAATATATGAATCCATATATAAGTTTATAACAAACCCACGAAATCAAAACAATCACTTTCATAATTTATAGGCTAATTTATACAGCTATATATAAGATTATTACAAACATACGAAAACAAACCTGTAATTGTAATCAACCATTTTTGATATATATAGGCTAATTTATTATATACCTTGAGAAATATTGTTGAGATAAAATGCGTTTTTTTTTATTTTCCGTATTTTCACTGTAAAAAATTATTTTCCACTGCAGTGAAACATATTTTCCGTATTTTCAATGGTGTCTTGCCGGACTATTTTCTTCTAAATTCAGCTAATATTTAGCCAATACACAAAATTAAGAGGGATATTTTTCCTATTCAGAATATAATAAACAGAAAATTCAAGTTTTTTTTCTATTAATACAGGATTTATTTTCATCTTGTAGTATGAAAATTATCATATTTCATTCGTAGCAACTGCCACTGGTGAAACATTTGTTTTAATACAACTCGATGAAAATAAATCCTGTATTTATAGAAAAAAATTGAATATCATACATATGTTAAGCCAAGTATATAAGATAATAACAAACCTACGGAAACCAATCATCATTTTCGAAATTTATAGGTTAATATAACATAAAAAATGTGCGACAAAACTCCCACACAACGGAAAATAAAACAGTAAATAAATTGTAATTAAAAAACTATGTTTAATCAATGTAATTTAATTACCTCTGCCGCTCTCACAATATCATCAGGAGGATAATGAAAATATTGATAAGGAAACGGCGTCAATGACGTCATCGTAAATAAATACAAGGGACGACACTCTTTTGACGTTAAAACACAAACTCCTCACATTGATTACCTCCTTTGGCAGAATTGTAATCACTGCCTTCAAAGACGTCACATGATGATGAAAGTCACATGACGTAACGTCGAAATTCAAATGTAAATATCGATCGTTACAAAGAAAATCTAGCGTTATTGTTCTCTTTCTGTTTTATTTTTAACTTTTAGTGCCTACGTTCGATATAGTTTATCAAAAAGTTATCGAAAGTATACAAAATAACGAAAAATAGATTCAAAGCTAAAAAATATAAAATATCAAAATATCGTCTCGGTAGAAAATAATCTCATAATTTTTAAAATTATTTCTAAATATTCATATTATTTATTTATTTATTCATAAACATTGTTAAATAAATGAAAGAAAACTTATCTGATAGATAAAAGCAGTAGATAAAACAATTTTTGAAAAAAATATAGTATATCAGAAATTCTGATATATCGGGACCTTGGTGGCAGAGATCTACGCCGAAGAATTAAGGGGAAATCACTGTGTGGAGATTGGTTAAAACAGTCAATTTAGTTGAGGTTGAAACATTCGGATTAAAATCTTTTATTTGTGTTTTCTTGTTACAATACTGTCGGTTTTGCATTTTGTAAAACGGAAAAACTAAGAGTTTTGGCTCTTGTCTAGCGCAGTTGTTGATATTAACACTCATCTGCAGCATTCTCACTCTTTCATGAATCTCTGTTATGTTGTCTGTGAACTGTCATGCGTTTTCTAAGGTTGTTTATTTCACAGACGCTTGGGGATGAGATCCAAAAATGTTTTAAAATTTAAACACGAATAAGACATCTTTTACAACGATAAAACTGATTTTCAAACAATTTTTACATATATGAAAAAAAATACCGTATATAGAGAAATATATGTTAAATTCGAATAACCAACTAACTTTTAGTTAGGGATTCACGCTGATAACTAACTGAGACATAAGGATACAGGATGTGTCCATGTTGAAAACACACATCTTTCTTATATATCTGTTATATTTATTACGGGAAGGTTCTTTATATTTCGAGTGGAAAACATGCAATGTCCGAATTACCAAGATAGTTGGGCGCCAATAACCAACTGAGTCCCCTGGTGGACATAAAGGGACAGTGTGTTTGTATGTTGAAGAACAGATCTTTCTTTTCATATTTCCGTTACATTTATTTCGGAAAAAAAGTGTTTTTTTTTTGGGTAAACATGCAAAGTACGAATTACCGGCTATACCTTCGGGTAGTCAGTTGGAGATTCAGGCGAATACAAAATATAGCAACAAGTCCCTTGGTCGATTTATGGTAAATGGGGTGTTAACATATTATAGAAAACAAATATCTTGTTAAATAACCGTAACATTTGTTAAACGTTAACAAGCAATATCCAAATTATTGGGGATTCACGCGGTAGAGTGCGGAAAATACCATTTGTTAATAAACTAAAACAGTAAGATAGAGAAAATAAGAATCCCAAAAGAAAGCCCAACACGGCAAAATTGAAAATTTTGCACGCTCGGTTTGATTGAGCCTGCTTATGGACGTTACTGTCAAGTGCAATCTACCATCCACGCCCCCTAGCACCGGCTTAAGCAGAATTCAACATGAACTGGTACAATTTAGAATTTTGAAACATCCGCAGGTCCTTTATTTGTATATTTTGATATTTATTTTGTAGATCTAATTTACGTGGATTGAAAGCTTGTTCACTTATTTTACCTGTAACTTACATTACACGTAAAAATTAGCATGAGTCTAGAGGTTTGCTGCATTAACGTACAGTGAGTTAGCAAATAGCGGATCAGAGCCAATAACGGATCAGTCAGTAATTTAACGAAATATTCTTCTAACAGTTTTGAGCTTAAAAACGTTTTTACCTAACAGGCATGTACATTAGGATGTTAGCTACTTGACAGCGGAAAAAATGTAAACATCCGTGTAATTCATATTAGATTCACTCAGATGCTTAACCAAGCGTTTCCGTTTCTCGTGAAATTTAGCGCCGTTGACAACGCATATTTGAAATTGTTGCCTTATTTATCATAAAAACTCGAAAGATATTGGATCAAAGCTGGTAGATATTTGATGCCCAATATGTTAACAACCCGCAACACCAACCGTTTAAAAAATACTTGAGGAATTATTTTGATAGCGCTATTCAAATGAATTGCACCGAGTTGTCCAAAAGCGGATCATGCAATTTTACAGGAAGAGACCGCCTCAAAGTTATCCAACCTATTATAGAAGATATTTTTTAAAGAAAATTTTGGTTTGTAGACCAAATAAATAAATAAATGATATAAAGTTTAAATGATTTATGTTAATATTACAACTGAATTATGCAGTCCATGCCAAAATAAGAGGTTAATACACGGCAGGAGAGGGCCGGAAGGTGATAATCGGCCCGCAAAATGGATAATGGACCCGAGGGCTTTAGCCCGAGGGCCATTATTCATTCAGGGCCGATTATCACCTTCCGGCCCTACGCTGACGTGTATTAATGTCTTTAATACACTTGGTAGATCTAATAGTAGCATTAAAAAAAAAAAAAAAAACATAATCAAAACAAAAAGACTTTGAAGGTCCTTTATTTGTATATTTTGATATTTATTTTGTAGATCTAATTTACGTGGATTGAAAGCTTGTTCACTTATTTTACCTGTAACTTACATTACACGTAAAAATTAGCATGAGTCTAGAGGTTTGCTGCATTAACGTACAGTGAGTTAGCAAATAGCGGATCAGAGCCAATAACGGATCAGTCAGTAATTTAACGAAATATTCTTCTAACAGTTTTGAGCTTAAAAACGTTTTTACCTAACAGGCATGTACATTAGGATGTTAGCTACTTGACAGCGGAAAAAATGTAAACATCCGTGTAATTCATATTAGATTCACTCAGATGCTTAACCAAGCGTTTCCGTTTCTCGTGAAATTTAGCGCCGTTGACAACGCATATTTGAAATTGTTGCCTTATTTATCATAAAAACTCGAAAGATATTGGATCAAAGCTGGTAGATATTTGATGCCCAATATGTTAACAACCCGCAACACCAACCGTTTAAAAAATACTTGAGGAATTATTTTGATAGCGCTATTCAAATGAATTGCACCGAGTTGTCCAAAAGCGGATCATGCAATTTTTACAGGAAGAGACCGCCTCAAAGTTATCCAACCTATTATAGAAGATATTTTTTAAAGAAAATTTTGGTTTGTAGACCAAATAAATAAATAAATGATATAAAGTTTAAATGATTTATGTTAATATTACAACTGAATTATGCAGTCCATGCCAAAATAAGAGGTTAATACACGGCAGGAGAGGGCCGGAAGGTGATAATCGGCCCGCAAAAATGGATAATGGACCCGAGGGCTTTAGCCCGAGGGCCATTATTCATTCAGGGCCGATTATCACCTTCTGACGTGTATTAATGTCTTTAATACACTTGGTAGATCTAATAGTAGCATTAAAAAAAAAAAAAAAAAACATAATCAAAACAAAACGCTTTGACTTTATTTGTATTTTGATATTTATTTTGTAGATCTAATTTACGTTTGAAAGCTTGTTCACTTATTTTACCTGTAACTTAGACATTACACGTAAAAATTAGCATGAGTCTAGAGGTTTGCTGCATTAACGTACAGTGAGTTAGCAAATAGCGGATCAGAGCCAATAACGGATCAGTCAGTAATTTAACGAAATATTCTTTTTAACAGTTTTTGAGCTTAAAAACGTTTTTACCTAACAGGCATGTACATTAGGATGTTAGCTACTTGACAGCGGAAAAAATGTAAACATCCGTGTAATTCATATTAGATTCACTCAGATGCTTAACCAAGCGTTTCCGTTTCTCGTGAAATTTAGCGCCGTTGACAACGCATATTTGAAATTGTTGCCTTATTTATCATAAAAACTCGAAAGATATTGGATCAAAGCTGGTAGATATTTGATGCCCAATATGTTAACAACCCGCAACACCAACCGTTTAAAAAATACTTGAGGAATTATTTTGATAGCGCTATTCAAATGAATTGCACCGAGTTGTCCAAAAGCGGATCATGCAATTTTACAGGAAGAGACCGCCTCAAAGTTATCCAACCTATTATAGAAGATATTTTTTAAAGAAAATTTTGGTTTGTAGACCAAATAAATAAATAAATGATATAAAGTTTAAATGATTTATGTTAATATTACAACTGAATTATGCAGTCCATGCCAAAATAAGAGGTTAATACACGGCAGGAGAGGGCCGGAAGGTGATAATCGGCCCGCAAAATGGATAATGGACCTGAGGGCTTTAGCCCGAGGGCCATTATTCATTCAGGGCCGATTATCACCTTCCGGCCCTACGCTGACGTGTATTAATGTCTTTAATACACTTGGTAGATCTAATAGTAGCATTAAAAAAAAAAAAAAACATAATCAAAACAAAAAGACTTTGAAGTTCTTTCGTTGAAATTCTTGTCTACTCCTCACTGTTCTGTACAGAGATGTTTTCTGTTTGCGTGTTTAAAGCAGTAGAACCAAGAAGCAAGTTTTATTTTCATTTTTTTGGAATGAATTTGTCGTATTATTTCTTCAAATTTCAATAGTAACAAACATGTGTTTGTACTAAATACGCTTAGGGTCTCATAATAAAAATAAAGCGATTCGTGCTGACAACCTACTTTCACTTTTACAGATAACTGTTTGATGACGTTAAATGTGACGTCATTGTTTCAGTTTGTGCACGTGCACATGTTCTGCGGGCTGATAACTAGTTCTCGGCCCCGGGCCGCAAAGGCAATTTTGTTACTATATATAGTAACAAGTGTATTAAGAAGTATTTTATGCAGTATAAACAGCTGCAACAGTGAAATACTGTTACAGGCTACATGTACGTAGATATCCAGTTTTTTTTCAAGACTATATATAACATCATAACTCATTGTTATTAAATAAATCAGATACAAAGAATATATTTCTTTATTCATATTCAGCTATTTATATGACATATATATTGAGACATGTCCTCACCCAGCGTCTGTTTCCTGATTTCAGTTTAAGACATTTGTGAAGTAATTTTACAGTAAAATATTTTTTACATATACATTTTTTTTCTTAAAGCATCAACTTCAAACTTCAAATCATAATGTTCCTTATCATCAACCACGTCTTATGTGACAAGGTTGATAACTCTGGCAAAACTATTTCCATAATTATCTCCCCTTGGATAAAGATTTTTCATTAAAAATATTTTTTTTACTGCCACTTCTTTATTTCTTAATGTATCCACTTCAAACTTCAAATATATGTTCCTTTACATCATCGCCAACATGATTTGTGAAAGACTTAAAACAGAATTATTCCTACAGAATATGTGACTTCAAATGTATATAGTATATTTTAAGACGGGGCTTTAACTTAAAATTTTGTTAAAAATTTAATAAAACTAAATTAATTTATTACTTCTCCATTTTCTTCATTTCTCAAGGCATCTACGTTACTTATTATCACCAACATCACATGTGATAAATTTGTTACTCTAAAATGAATATTTCTATAATTTACCCCCTCCCCCCTCCCCATAGACTTTAGATAATTGTTCAGACAGTTCTTTGTCATTAATCAACGTTTTATTTCAAGAGTTACTTCCTCTTTGAACTATGATTTTTCTTTTAAAACTTCACATAAGTTTAGCTCTTATCATTCTTTTTATTGAAGGGAATAATTTTAGATTTCAAATTGTTGTCTTTTCCATTAGAGCATAGGAATTATTGTCTGACATGGTCACTTGCATGTCATATATCGCTCAAATATTGAACTTATACGTGGATTCTTGATGTTGATACTGAAATATATTTATATGATAATTTTGTCCATAGTCTTATCTTGAACCTTTAAATATTGTGTCCAGTAATTGATTAGTCGGGTGGAGCTGTCTCCTCTGACAGCTCTTGTTTCATATGCTAACAAAGACATTTCAATGCAGAATGGGTAAAAGTATTAAATAGTAAAATTATACTTAATGAATCCATGCCAGCTCAATGTTTATTTGTTTTATTGTTTCAGATTATGATGCTTCCAAAGGCTAAAGGAAAAGAAAAAACTGTACACAGAAGTCCAGCCTATGACCTAAAATTGTGTTGGTGGAACATTAAACCCAACAAAAATACAATTTTTTCAGTCACATGTCTGTTACATATAACAATAAAGAATTCTTTTTTACTTAAATTACATATTTTTGAAGCTGTTGCTACTGTTTTATAACAATTTATTGTGACATAGAATTTCATATCCATTTGTCTGCACAATCAGAATTATTATACATTGCCTTTTATGAATGATAGTCAGAATTGTTTTACACTAGTACATGTATTTTGTTATGATTTTGTTCGTTTTTTATTGCAGATTTGTTTATAAGGATGTGTAAAGCAGTATATGTTGAAAATTTTGTTTGTTATTCTTACATTTAGTATAATTATTCTAATCATACTGACCACATAGAAGGTCATGAACATTTCTAGGTATTGCACTTTTAGCTTTTGTTTCACAACAACAACAACAACAACAACAGCACATTAAGGTTACAGTTACATTAATCAAGTTTTACATAGAAGGTATTTTCATGAGCTGCTTTGTCCCCTGTAATCCTGAAAAAAAATGAATATGCATTTAATGTCAACCATTTGTCTTGTGGTTGTTGCCTACATAAATCATTGAGAGCAGTTATCTAGTTCACCATTATTACAATCATAACATAACTATGTTATCCACAATCCTTCAGTTGCCTCTTGAATTCTTTACTTAGTGGTACTCTTTGCACTCTGATATTCAGGGTTGACATATATTTGTGCAATATTTTCTTTGTGCAGGACGAATTTGACAGAAAATTCGAGTTTTGAGACAATCCCCCATTCGTATGTCACGTGATCCGCTAATGACTGATTTGACCCGTTATTGGCATGTTTACTATATGTTTGAAAAAGGTAAATGCACCATGATGCGTTCAAAATACAAATTCACAAGAAGTATACAGTAAAAGAAGAATAAAATTACTTTAAATCTACATACATTTATTTAAGAATTTAAAAATCATTCGTTCATAAACACTTAAAGTTTCACTAGTGATCCGTTATTGGCCAACTCACTGTACTTTTTTTACCTAATTTCCGCCAAAAGAAATATTTGAGCTAGTGAAACTATATTATACATGTATAGACTTGTCTCAACTAACAAGTACAACTTTCTTTATTGTCAGTATTAGAATGCGATTCTATTTAACGGAACATGGCTTTCTCTAGAATGTGTTTTTTTAACCTGTCAACTTTCTAACTTATTTTCCATTTACTACTCGTATGTGTAAAGTCCTTTATCATAACCCCTCGAGCAAGGACACGAATATCGGCCATTGTAAAACACTTTAGACCTATTAGCTATATTAACTATTTAGGTGTGAAAATTCAATTGTATTACTCAATTTCATGTTTACGAATGTGATAATGTATATAGGGACTTCCAAAACATTTATAAATCAGAGCGGGCGCTGTGGTGCAGTGGTAACACTGTTTGACTACAAGTCTAGGGGTTGCGAGTTCGATCCCCCGCTACTCCACTAAAAACTAAAAAAAAAACTTACAATCTTTCGTATGAAATAATAATAAAATTAAAACTACTCAAACATTGAACTGACACAAATGACACTACTAACACACTGACATACAGCTAGGATACTACTGACGCATGGTAGACTACTGACACACAGGACACTACCGACAGACATACTGGACACTACCGACAGACATACTGGGCACTACCGACAGACATACAGGACACTACCGACAGACATACTGGACACTACCGACAGACATACAGGACACTACCGACAGACATACAGGACACTACCGTCAGACATACTGTACACTACCGACATACATACTGGGCACTACCGACAGACATACAGGTCACTACATACAGGACACTAAATAGACATACAGGATACTACTGACAGACAAACAGAATAATACCGACAGTCAAACCGGACACTTCAGAAGACCACCGACATACATATCAAACATTACCAACAGACATACAGACACTACTAACAGATATACTGCAAACTACTAACATACTATACAGAACATACCGGACACTACTGACAGACATATCCGTCACTACTTACATACTACAGGACACTACCGACCGACATTCCGAACACTACCGACAGATATACCGGACACTACTAACATACTACAGGTCACTACCGACAGACATACCGGACACTACTGACAAACATACCAGACACTACCGGCAGACATACCGGACACTACTAATATACTACAGAACAATACTGACAGACATACTGGACACTACCGACAGACATTACAGTACACAAGTGACAGACATACCTGACACTACTAACATACTACACACCACCGACAGACATACAGGACACTACTGACAGACATACCAGACACTCCTTACATACTACAGGACACTACCGACAGACATACAGTACACTACTCACAGAAGGACACTATTCACAAACATGCAGTTTACTACTCACATACATACAGTACACAACTCACATACAGAACACTACTCACAGACGTACAGGACTCTACTCACAGATATACAGTACACTACTCACAGACATACAGGACACTACTTACATACAGTACACTACTCACAGACATACAGTATACTACCCACAGACATACAGTACACTACTCACAGACATACAAGACCCTACTCACAAATATACAGTACACTACTCACAGACATACAGTACACTACTCACATACAGGACACTACTCACATACAGTACACTACTCACAGACATACAGGACTCTACTCACAGATATACAGTACACTACTCACAGACATACAGGACACTACTTACATACAGGAAATACTCACAGACATACATTACACTACTCACACACATACAGGACACTACTCACAAACAGTACACTACTCACAAGCATACAGGACACTTCCCACAGGAATACAGTACATTACTCACACACATACAGGATACTACTCACACAAGCATACAGGACACTACTCACAGACATACAGTACACTACTCACAGACATACAGCACACTACTCACAGACATACAGTACACTACTCACAGACATACAAGACCCTACTCACAAATATACAGTACACTACTCAGAGACATATTGGACACTACTCACATACAGGACACTACTTACAGACATACAGGACGTTACTCTCAGATATACAGTACACTACTCACAGACATACAGGACACTTTTCACAAACATACAGTACACTACTCACATACAATAAGACAGTACTCACAAACACACAGTACACTACTCACATACAGGACACTACTCACATACAGTACACTACTCACAAGCATACAGGACACTTTTCACAAACATACAGTACACTACTCACATACAATAAGACAGTACTCACAGACACACAGTACACTACTCACATACAGGACACTACGCACATACAGTATACAACTCACAGACATACAGGACACTACTCACAAACACACAGTTTACTACTCACAAACATACAGTACACTACTCATATACAGGACACTACTCACATACAGGACACTACTCACAAACATACAGGACACAACTCACAGACATACAGTACACTTCTTACAGACATACAATACACTACTCCCATACATAAAGGACACTACTCACAAGAATACAGGACACTACTCACATACAGTACACTACTCACAGACATACAGGACACTACTCACAAAACATACAGGACACAACTCACAGACATACAGTACACTTCTTACAGACATACAATACACTACTCACAGACATACAGGACACTACTCACAAACATACAGGACACTACTCACAAACATACAGGACACTACTCACAGACATACAGTACACTACTCACAGACATACAGTACACTACTCCCATACATAAAGGACACTACTCACAGACATACAGGACACTACTCCCATACATAAAGGACACTACTCACAGACATACAGTACACTACTCACATACAGTGCACTACTCACAGACATACAGGACACTACTCCCATACATAAAGGACACTACTCACAGACATACAGTACACTACTCACAAGACATACAGACGACCTCTCACAGACATACAGTTCAGTACTCACAGACATACAGGACACTACTCACATACAGTACACTTCTCAGAGTCATACAGGACACTACTCACATACAGTACACTACTCACAGACATACAGACGACCTCTCACAGACATACAGTTCAGTACTCACAGACATACAGGACACTACTCACATACAGTACACTTCTCAGAGTCATACAGGACACTACTCACATACAGTGCACTACTCACAGACATACAGGACACTACTCCCATACATAAAGGACACTACTCACAGACATACAGTACACTACTCACAGACATACAGACGACCTCTCACAGACATACAGTTCAGTACTCACAGACATACAGGACACTACTCACATACAGTACACTTCTCAGAGACATACAGGACACTACTCACATACAGTACACTACTCACAGACATATTGGACACCACTCACATACAGGACACTACTCTCAGACATTTTAGTACCCTAAGACTGCTTGAAATAAGTAAACATAACAACTGCGCCAGAGAAGAGCCAAAATCCTTAGTTTTTCCATTTTACAAAATGCAAAAAACGACAGTATTGTAACAAGAAAACACAAAGAAAAGATTTTCATCCGAATGTTTCTACCTAAACTAAATTGACTGTTTAGACGTCACTATGAGTGGCATCCCTTGAATTTATTTACTTTGAAGTTATTAACATTGTTTCCATATCAATACTTTCATTATCCTCCTTCCGGTATTTTGTAACCGGTACAGGTACATGTATAATTAAATTACATATATTAAACATAGGTTTGTTATTACATTTTTTTACTGATTTATGTTTAAATGGGTATATGACCATATATAAAATTATCTCCAGTCAGTACGTCACATGGTTCAGCACAAGGAGTTTGGGTTCAGCAATGTGTATGAATACCAACTATTTCACGGACTACTTTCTTTCAAACTTTCCCACGCTCTGATTTGGTCAAATTAAAGATTATTATGACTTATTTTAGTAAAGTTTCTTGTCATAATCAATAATAAACATTCATAAATGTACATGTGTTGTTTTATTTAATATTTTACCCCTTTTAAACCTGATAATTTTACTTTTATATATTCAAGAATGAATTTTGCATGCTGGGTATTAGTTCCCTACTATTTTGCAATGCACACTGGGATACTACCATCGTCTGCAATAGTAAACTATGTCAGATTACCTCAGTCAATTATAAACGTAGGAGAACAAACCTTAAAGTATAATCTTTTTCGATATCTTAAAGGCTATTGTATTTAGCTATATATTCGATATTTAAAGGCTAATGTATTTAGCCTTATATAAGATTGTCACAAACCTACGAAATCAAACCATCGCTTCCGAAATGTATAGGCTAATATAAATACCCATATAAAAGATTACTACAAATCTGTGAAAACAAGCATGTAAGTATAATCAGTCATTTCGTCCTGCAATCGATACAAGAGCTCATAGGTTCAAAGACTTAATACTTAACCAAACTTAAAGTTTTAAGAGGTTGGTTATATATGAAGAACTAACTTGAAAAAAGGAAAGTTAAGGCATAATTTTCTTTCTTTTCCTTCTGTAAAAATAGATACATATAAATGTTAACATATGTGCCTGGTTAACCAAGTATTACAACGCAAAGTTTGACAATTTATGGGGCAATTCTATTTCTTTGCTGCGTAATTGAGACTAATGTTTAAGATCATTGATTCTAGGCTTGATCCACTCTTTGCACCCACTGCCCTTTTTGTACCTATTTCTCTTGAACACCTTGAATGACCTTTGGTCTTTTTTATTTTTTTTTCTTATGATATTAATGCATTAAGTATTCATGACAAGAGGTACAACTCCTAAGTGGATATCAATTTAAAAATAGTAGGAGTTGTTTCCCTTGAATTGATGACATGTTTTCTCAATATAATCAATGTTACCTTATGTTAAAGAAGTTCTATAATATTGTACATAAATAAGTTCTTAGAGGGAATCTTTTTTCTAATGTTATGTTAAAAATATGTCTTGCATTAATAATTTTGACAACTTTGGTACGATACTATTGAATATACGTACCTGGTTAGATCTATACTGTATACATAGTAGGCCTAATCAGGGACATAATCTTATAATGCTTTATATTACAAAATTAATTGTAATTAAAAGTCTCTGATTATGTCTTATTAAGGGCTAAATATTGTTGACTGAAATAATATCAAGTGATATTTAGTTACATAATTTTATGTAATAGAATCTATACCGATGATTCGTGACAGTGTTCTGTATGGTACAGGGATTAGCAATCGCAACATTTCGGCCCCTTCCGTAAATGAGTAAAACTATTTAATCGGAACATCTCGACAATTATGATAAACAACAACAACAACAACAATCTTAGTTTCGTTTTGTTAGTATTTTGTTGGAGAAAGTGGCAAATGAATTATAAGTCATAAAGTTGCAGGTCCTTGCATGAATCACAGATTATAGGAATCATGTCAAACCCCAGACCGAAGATAAAACACGATTATAAACATATACTTGTTAAAAACGCGTTGTACAGCATAGATAATTTTGAAGTGTTTCCTCTGGTTTTAAATAAAATTTGTCAGGCCAGAAAGGACCTCTCATTTTGTAATGCAGCCGAGAGCTTCACATTTACAGATGCAATATGCCGAGTAGAAAAGGAGCCAAAAGATCACGGAAATAAAGACCTTGTGAAGTTGCGAAAACTTAAAAACATTTTCCAGGATGGTATCAGAGTTCTTGATAAATACATAAGAGATGATATATTACCCAAAGATAAAGGAGCAAAATTTGCCGTGGAGAATCTACTGTGTTTTTTTTTGAAAAATTTTCAAAACCAGGTAGAGTATACTAGCATTTATAATCTAATTGGTATCCAACATAAAATAACTAGAGCTGTCGCCGAAAGTGGTGATATCTATCACAGATATACATACGACCCCATGTATCTATGTATTGTTGATATTTTTTATTATTATTTTTCACTTGATCAATAATTAATACACATATAAAGAAATAGATAATTTTGATTGATGATTTAAATGTCTACAAATTATAGGAATTCACCCAAACCATATCATTTAAAGAAGCAGTCCAGCTAAATTATGATCACAGATAGCTGGTATTTCTACTCAGGTACAAGATTTATGGAGGGGCAGCTAAGGTCTCTCTCCACCAGTAAGGCTTGACGGTCTTTATTTGACTTTAACAGTGATGGTGGGGCATAAAACACCAACCCCTGATAAAATACCAACAAAACACACACACTTTTAAATGACTCATTACACTGCTTCTAATTTACAGAGGCTGCTAGAAAGTTGTACAATGCAGTACATGATGTAAAATTTGATTCTGAAGTCCCCATAATTCTGGCACATCATCTTTTATCGCAGTTGGTAGTTTGTCCTGCTTACGTAGTTGATCAACAAAACAGAGGTTCCAGATCCACTAGATGTCCATGTTGCATGGAAGAAATGTCAGGAACATTTGGAGACACAAGTATGGGTAACTTTTAAAGAAAACCTGGTTAAATTATACATAGGTTTTGCATAAATAGAGGATATTTTTTGTTTTGAGAGAATTGGCTACATATGATCACACTGAGAAGTGAGCCAATTGCAATAGTTTCATGAGCACAAAGCCTACATGAAAATGGAATATTTTCTCATTTTGATGTGTGTTATGATATTATATAGCATATATTCATGAAAGAAAAAAGTTTTTCTTTATATTGGCTAATAAGTTTAATTTAAGAGCATTATTCAAATTTTAATTGTAAGGCAAGACGAAAACACACTTAAAGATGACTTCAGGCATTCAGAGGCTAAGCAAATGTAGTCATTATTGCAGAGTAATAATAAATAATTTTGGAATATAATGATAATTGAATAGAAAAATACAAATATGCGATTTAGAGCAAAATGCAACAATTAATTTCTATGTAGATTAACATATGTATGGAATCATATATAAATTAAAATGTATGCCAAAAGTAAGGCTCCCACGTTTACAATTTTTTGTAAACGTTTTCACGATTGTTAAGAACCGAAACGATACCGTTTAAACAGGGGTACCTATATGTACTATACAACATCATGTATTCGAGTCGCCAGATGATGACTTACTTTCTATTTTTAACACATGTACAAAACAAACAAATAAATTATGTTCAAAGGTCATCACGATTGTGTCGGCACACATTTTATGCATCGAATCTCCATTTCTCTCTTTTGAAAGATCAAAGGAAAATCAAACTTACAAAAATGTATTATGTCACAAGCGATTATTGCAAAGCAATGCTGTGTGGAAGGTTGTAAACACCCATTTTCCGTTTTTGACTTTGGAATAAACCAATAAGAATTGATAAAATCAATGATTACAGGCAATGATCAAGATATTTGTAAGATAATATGGTCATTTCGATTAAACGGTAAGCAATATCGTCAATGTTTACAAATGACAATCAAAACGAATTTGTTTAAACGTGTAACCGTGGGGGCCTTAGCCAAAAGAAGTCTGGCAGAGAATTTGGGTGATATGCTGTGAACGATATGGATTTTATTATACTGGTTGTTTTGGTAATATTTTGATTCTTTACATGAAATTACAATGCCAAGAGCTTTGATATTTGTCATTGCCTATTGGACCTCTACAAAATTTCTGAAAGTCATGCCCTTTGGAAAATACACTCAAGTCTTTCTTTTTTGAAACTACAATGCATGTAGCTTAGATATTTGGCATGTTACATTAGTTTAGTTTATACAAATTTATTTTAGTTCAATTGTATTGGAAGCTATTAGCGTATTGAAACACTCTTGAATCTGTTCTTTGAACCAACCAGTACTAAGCATTGTAAGCAATAAATGTAAAGTTTCTTGCTCAAGGAAACAGCGGCTAACCCCTGACAGGGTTTGAACCCATGCTGTCAGCAGTCCTTAGAATACTAGTCTGATGCGTTAACCACTTTGTCACGCCGCCACTCTGTGTTACATTGCTTAGTGGATAGCTACTAAATTTCAAGTCATATACACATTGGGGTAAAAAATGGCCCCGCCCTTAATTGAAGTCACTTAGTTTACATTGATTTTTATTTTAGAAATATCTTTTTTTTTCTCTTTTATTTTTTCAATCCTAATTTACAAACATTCAAATCATAGTACATGTAATTGAATACATAAAAAATAATGTCAAATCAATGTTATCAAATTATGACAAGTATATTTGTATCTTAAGATCTTTTTATAAAAGATTTTGACAGAAGAAAATGAGTGCTAAGAAAAGCTGATAATACTATAAAGTGCACAGTAAGTATGAAAGAGAGAAAAGAAAGTGTTTAAAGAAAAGAAAGATAAATGAAGAATGAGAAGAAAAAAAGAGAGAGAAAAGATAAAGATTAGTTATGTCCCTATTAAAAGATAGTTGAAAAAAAATTACATTCATAATGATATTTGACAAAGCTAATACTTAGTAAAAAAATATATATAAAAAAATAAAAAATGGAGAAAATATAAGGAATGGACTTAAATATCTTGAAAATCTTCCCTAAAAGTACAATGCCAAGAGCATAAATATTTGTCTTGTATAATCACCGTGTGGTCCTCTACCAAAAATTATAAATCATGCCCCTGGGGTAAAAATTGATCCTGCCTAATGGGTCACTTAGTTTTATAGCCAATGGTCTCTTTCCGGTGGCGAGGGTAAACAAACCCAAACACACAATTAGTTTTATATTTTATATAAGTTTATTTAGGCATGTTTTGGAAAATACATTTTAGCATTTTGTTGTGCAACTACAGTGCCAAGAGCTTATATAATTTTTATTTAGCATTACTTTAGTTGTGCCCCTGGGATCGCCCTTGGGGTCAGGTCAATTAGTTTACATAGATTTATATAATAAGAATGTCTTAAAAGTCTTCTCTGAAAGTACAGAGCTAAGATACTGGTATTTGACATAATTATAAGATCACCTTGTGATCTTCTACAATTTCTTTTTTATATATCACGCCCCTGGGATCAAAATTGGCCCCACTATAGGGGTAACATAGGTAATATACTTACATTGAAAAACATTTTATGGAGTCTTGTGTGAAATTACAATACCAATAACTTAGATATTTGTCATTTAGCATTTTGTGTAGCAGACATCTTCAAATATTTCAAAAATTGTGCACCTTGGGAAAAAAACCCAGAAAAAAAAACAGCAAAAAACAACAACAAAAAAACAATAACAATGTAACCTCATTCCTGACTTGAACATGGAAAAAATGAAATTGTATTATCAGATGAATGATCGACAGCCACCATGGCCCTCTTTTTTTACATTCTAGTTGGTCAATATTCTAGGATTATTTGTCAAAATTAGGTTAAAAATAATCATTAGTGTGGTTTTTGGTGATGTTTTACATGCTACATACTATATTGTTATGTTTCAGGGAGCACCAGTGTTTGGCATGGAAGGCTTGATATTCTCTTTGATCATGTCTTTGTTGTATGTACTTCAAGCCTAGACAATAATAATGATGATGATGATGATGAAGGACAGTCGTCTTCAGTGGCGATTGTGTATGAAGAGCAAAGAGGAGCTCTTAAAAACACTAAAAAAATTAAGGATCAACTGAGAGCCCAGAACATTGTTTTTTCGTTTGTTCAGAAGCGTTTCCATCCAGATTTACAACATTTTTTGGTGCCTCATATTGGAATATCAGAGGATAGTGTGCAACTATATTTCTATGATTGTGAACATGATATTCTAATTGAATCCAGACAAGAAAAGTTGTTCGTTTCTGAAGAAGAAATTAATATGAAAACTATTATAGGACTTTGGCTAGTACTGAACCACAAATACTTCTGTTCAGGCATAACCGAAGAGATGAAAACTGGAGGTTTCACCGCAGGATTCCTGGAAAATTACCCGGCTAGAAAAAAAGATATATGAGGAAAAGTTGAAGTTTGGTTGTGGATCATCTAGTGTTGAACATGATGTAAATATTGACTATAGAAATGATCATGAGTTTTTGGAAATTGAAACACCGTTAAAGAAACGGAGAATTAATGTATTTTCTGACTGTAGTCCCGATTGATTTTATTGAATTATGCTGGTCTTTACTGCATATTACATGACATCAACTTTAAATAGTAAGGCACATTATGCCTCAAAAACAAAATGTCTTGTTGCTTTAAAAAGGCACAATGCTTCTTTAGAAAGAACAAACTTGTATTTGATAATGTTTAGATAATGGATTTAGAGAATGTAAGATGCTTGTTATCTGAAAAAGGTAGTGATAAATGTGAAATAATTTTTCATAAAAGTAGCAAAATGTTAACAAACTAGTACTGTGAAATCATTTTAATTTGAGGCATAAATTTTCGTGGTTTCCCGGCAAAAGGCAATTTCTTGGGGTCGTAAATTCCTGGATTTCAATTTCAAGGAATAACAAATATATTGGGCCGAAAATTCGTTGATTTCAAAATTCGATAAAACCATACAAATAATATCCCTAATTTGTGCTATGAAATTGTTGACACGTGCATGTTCATGTGGTTCCCCCTAACCGTCAACAGAAGATTCATAACAAAAGCTCATTAGTCAGTTTAGTATTGGATTCATATCTATGTTTATCTTTGATTCAATGAATGATGTACAAGAAAATCGTAGGTAGGCACACAGTTTGACTACAGACGATGTACCATTTTCGCACCACTATGAGCATTTTTGGTGCTGTTTTTGCTACTTAACATTATCTTGGGCACAATTTGTTCGTTGGGATTCGATTTTGTGGGTTACCTGAACCACGAAATTCACGAAAATTAATCCCCCACGAATATTAATGATTTCACAGTATTTTGACTTGATTCAGTATAACTATACTTAAGGGGAGATAATCCTGAAAGCTGTTTTTACATTTTTGTTTCCCATGTTTGACTTAGAATATTTGCCTGTTTCTTAAAGTTCAAAGGCACAACACAGATTTATGTCAACTGTTATGAAAAGACATCAATGGGACAAGACATTAATGGAGATAAAATTTAACTTGACCTTTACCTTATTTTGACCTTGACACTTGAGGTCAAGTTAGTGAAGTTTGCTATAATGGTCCATAAATTGTTATTTAGTCAGGGATTTGATTTATACTTGGGCAAGAAACAAAAAAACAACAACATTTATAACAAAATTGAAATGAGGATTATTTCAAATATGACTTTAACCTAAACAAGACCTTGTGTCATAACTTTGTTATTTATTTATGTGTATGATAAAAAAACTTTTGACAAAACCTGTATTTTGAATTATAAACTTGACCTTTATTTGTCTTTGAACATCAAGGTCATATTATTGAAATTTGCTTTGATTAATACTAACTGTGTTATAGTGCGCCTCTACGAGGTAAAGGCGACATATGGGGATCACTTCTACGTTGTCTGCCTCTCTGTCTGTCTGCTCTCACGGGACATTAATGTTGCTAGAGGGACAATAGGTAACTGTTCTTTCCCTTGTTGTCGTTCATTCCGTATTTTATGTGGCTATTTTCTTTTGTGTGGCTAAAATGAACAATGGGTAGAACAATAGAGTAGCCAATAGAGTAGCCACAGTATTACTGTCCTGTAAGAATGATTTTTATTAGAGTTATGGCCCTTTATGAGTTTTATTTTTAAAGTTTGTCCGGACTACCTAAAGCTACAGTCTCACTGATATCCCAGCAGAGCATCGGAAGACATCTGGGTTGATCTGGAAACGACTGGGTATGACTGGAAACAACCGGGGGGTACATCTGTAACTCTGCCAGCGATGTCCGGGATAATCTTGGAACATCCAGCATGGAATAAAGTATTTAATATCACTAGGGTGGTCCGGGATGATCTGGGAAGTATAGCTTTGCCGGCTTCATCATTAGCTCTGCCTGGAACACACTGGGGATGATCCTCGGTATGATATAGCCAGTAGAGCTATGGTAGAGCCCCGGTGAATGCTGGCAGAACCCGGGTTAATGCTGGCAGAGCCCCAGAGGATGACGATGGAGCTACGGTTGATCCTGGTAGAGTCCTAGCAAAGCCCGGTTTATTTCAAAAGAATCACGACAATTTGCAATGATTGCACTTGTTTGTATTAAAACAATTCCCATTTTCCTTCTATCAGATCCAGTCTTGCATAAGGATTTTTCAGAAAATTATCATGAAAAATTATGTATCAATGAAATAATTTTTGTGCATTTTCAATCTACCGGGGGCTCTGCCTGGATTGTCCTGGGCTCTGCCTGGGCTCTGCCTGGAACGACCAGGGCTCTGCTTTGGTCAAACAGGACTCTTCCGGCCTTATCCCGGAACAACTGGAGAAGCACCGGCATGAATTATAGCTTCACCTTGGCTCTGACTGGATGATCAGGAGCGCATCTTGGGTGGTGAGTTGGGAATTACCGTAATGCTGCCCAGGGGTTAGTGTGACCGCAACAATGATTTCACCCCGGATCATCCTGGTAACTTACCGGGATGGTCCTGGACTGTGCCGGGAGTAAGTGAGACCACAGCTTAATGCAATTTCGGGCATATTATGTTATACCCCCTGGTGTCTCTCTGTGTGTCCGTCGGGGGTTTGGTTTCCAGAGCATAACTTTAGTTCCATTCAGCCCAAAGTGTTCAAACTAAATAGGATGATTGTCCATATTGAGTAAAACACCCCTACTGATTTTGGGGTCACAAGGTCAAGGTCACTATTACCTTAAAACTGAAAACAGTTTACAGCGCATAACTAAAGTTCCATTCGAACCACTGTGTTCAAACTTCATAGGATGATTGTCCATATTGGGTTTAACATCCCTATTGATTTTGGGGTCACAAGGTCAAAGGTCAAGGTCACTATTACCTTAAAACTGAAAACAGTTTCCGGAGCATAACTAAAGTTCCATTTGGCCCACAGTGTTCATGCTTCATAGGATGATTGTTCATTTTGGGTAGAATACCCCCTTTTGATTTTGGGGTCATAAGGTCAAAGGTCAAGGTCATTATTACCTTAAAACTGAAAACAGTTTCCGGAGCATAACTTAAGTTCCATTTGGCCCACAGTGTCCAAACTTCATAGGATGATTGTCAATATTATGTAGAACATATTCTATATATTTTGGGGTCACAAGGTCAAAGGTCAAGGTCACTATTTCTTTCAAACTTAAAACAGTTTCAGTAGCATAACTTAAGTTTCATTTTGCCCACAGTGTTCAAGCTTCATAGGGTGGTTGTCCATTTTGGGTAGAACACCCTTATTGATTTTGGGTCACAAGATCAAAGGTCAAGGTCACTTTTACTTTCAAACTGAAAACAGTTTCCGGAACATAAATTAAATTTCATTTGGCCCACAGTGTTCAAACTTCATAGGATGATTGTCCATATTTGGTTGAACACCCCTATTGATATGGGGTCACAGGGTCAAAGGTCAAGGTCACTATTACCTTAAAACTGAGAAAAACTTAAGTTTTATTCAAGTTCCATTTGGCCCACAATATTCAAACTTTATAGGAGGAATGCTATTTGAAGGAAGTAATAATTTATTTAATTCCCATGTCTTACAAATGCCTCATCCTTACTAAAAAAAAAAGAAAAAGAAAAAACGCTTTCGGGCATACAATGCTCCGCCTAGCAGTGCTCTTGTTTTTATTGTGAGATGCCAGATACACAAAGCTTGTCAAGTCTACCTCTTAAAAAACTACTGGTGCAATATCATCCAAACTTTACAGGAATGATAAGTACCAAGTCTAGTTGTGTATATCATCGGCTTTTTATGGTTCAATCAATTTCGTTAGAGTTATGGTCCTTTAATTATTTTTTTTTGAAAGTGTGTCCGGACTACTCATTTACCACTAATGCAATTCAATGACACTTTACAGGAATGATTGGTAGGTCAAGTATTTGCATAGATATCACGTCTTTTCCGCTTGAATGATTTTTGGCCAAGTTATGGCCCTTGAATGAAAAATGTGTTAATAAAGTTTGTACGGAACATACCTCTTATACCATTAATGAAATTTCAGTGAAACTTTACAGGATTGATTGTTAGGTCAAGTACTTGTGCAAAACACACAAGTTTTTTACTTCGATAATTTTAAGCTGAGCTATTGCCCTTGAATAAAAAAAAAGAATTTAACCCTGTTAATGACTTTTGGCTCTCCAGCTACACACAACCTGTAGCATGCGATTGTCTATCATGAGGCGACACATGTCATCACTAATGGCCCTTGTTTATTTAAGGATTTGATCTATTCTTGGACATAAGAACACATATGAAAAAGCTCACACCTTGAATTATTTTGATATCACTTGGACCTTTAATTGACCTTGAACTTCAGGGTCAAATTATTGAAATTTTCTTAAATTGTCATAACTTATTTACAAATTGGGACAAAAGAATACAAGATGAAACTGTCATGTTGAATCATTCTGATACGACTTTAACCTTTAATTGACCTTCACATTGTCAATGTACTGTCAAGGTCAAATTGATGAAAATTGCTTAAATCGTCATAACGTGATTAAATATCGTCATACGTTATTTATTTATGGCAAAAGAACACTTATGATAAAACCTTTACATGTAATTAATTCATATATGACCTTGACCTTTGAATGACACCAATATCAAATGTAAAATATTACGTGTATTTCATACAAGAAAATAATGTTTTCTAAGAGTATTCTTTCTTACAATATTAATCCTCCAATCACGTGATAAGAAAATAAGTTGAGCGTGACCACTCTAGGCAGTGGCTTTTGTCGATATAACGTTTGGCGTACAAATTTTGCTTAAGACACAATGATATTGATTTCTTTATAGATTTATGTAGATTTATCTTTGATAACTTATTTCAATGCTCTGTCCGCTTAGCAAATTATAATCAGTAACATTGGGTTCGCCGTTTTGATCCTCTTGCGAGGCGTAATTTATCCTTCATGCCGAGTCTTATTGTGATTTGTCTTACAACGCTGATATAGTATTATATGAGATTAGTAATTGGTCACTTGAGGGGAAATAGGGTAATTATTGCTTAGTTATTTCAGGGAAGCCTGGCAGGTGGATCGGCCGACAATATATGACCAAATAAAACGTGTTTAAATCTTTCTGCGCCCATGATTAATAAGTATATGCATAGTTTCCGGATAAGTAGTGTTGCTGATAATTTTGGATAGAGTTTCGGTAAATCTTTGTAGCTAGATTCTAGTTTAAAATTGAAAACTTCTGTCTGTCTGCCTGTCTGAAATAACGTTTAATATTTAATAGTTGTACGCTAAACTATTTAAACAGCCTGAAAGAGTGGGAGGACTGGACAGCTGTATTTTGTTTAAACTTTAAATGTTTTCACAATTTCGTATTCGCGTTTGTAGAAAGTTTATGGGCAATAGACAGTCACACTATGAATGCTCATAATAAATAATCAAATTGTTGACATGGGTTGGACGGCTATAGGAAGTTGAAGCTACCGTTCTAGTCAAATAGCTCGCGCTGATATAACAATATTGTGTATACACTGCTGATTGTAAAGTGCTGTTATAATTGAACAAATATTTGATTACCGCTTGTTTAAGATAAAGCTGCATATTTTAATTCTGAATGATATATCGAGTACAATACTCGATAAGCAGAACATTTATCTAGTCTTAAGTATGCATGTGTGTGTATTGTATACGAAATTTCAAAAAATGTAAAAAAAAAAACAACAACAACATAAAACATTCAAGCGTTCCAAAATTTATCTATTTATTTCCAACAATAAGTTCAGTGAGTTAGCCAATAGCGGATCATAGCCAATAACGGATCAGTCAGTAATTTAACGAAATATTCTTCTAACAGTTTTGTGCTTTAAAATGTTTTTACCTAACAGGCATGTGCATTAGGATGTTAGCTACTTGACAGCGGAAAAAATGTAAACATCCGTGTAATTCATATCAGATTCACTCAGATGCTTAATCAAGCGTTTCCGTTTCTCGTGAAATTTAGCGCCGTTGACAACGCATATTTGAAATTGTTGCCTTATTTATCATAAAAACTCGAAAGATATTGGATCAAAGCTGGTAGATATTTGATGTCCAATATGTTAACTACCTGCAACAATAACCGTTTAAAAAATACTTGAGGAATTATTTTGATAGCGCCATTCAAATGAATTGCACCGAGTTGTCCAAAAGCGGATCATGGAATTTATAGGAAGGTACAGCCTTTAAGTTATACAACCTGTTATAGAATATCTTTTTTAAATTTTAGTTTGTAGACCAAATAAATAAATAAATAATATAAAGTTTAAATGATTTATGTTAATATTACAACTGAATTATTCAGTCCATTCCAAAAAAGTATGTTATGCAGTATAAACAGCTGCAACAGTTAAATACTGTTCCAGGGTACATGTACGTAGGTATCCAGTTTTTTTCCAGAATATATATAACATCATAAATCATAGTTATTAAATAAATCAGATACAAAGAACAAATTGTTTCATATTCAGCTATTTATATGACACATATATTGCGATTTGTCCTCACCCAGCGTCTGTGTCCTGATTTCAGTTTAAGATTTTTGTTCAGTAATTTTACAGTAAAATATTTTTTACATATACATTTTTTTTCTTAAAGCTTCAACTTCAAACTTCAAATCATAATGTTTCTTATCATCATCCACATCTTATGTGACAAGGTTGATAACCCTGGCAAAACTATTTCCATAATTATCTCCCCTTGGATTAGGATTATTATTTTTTTTACTGCAACTTCTTTATTTCTTAATGTATCCACTTTAAACTTCAAATATATGTTCCTTTACATCATCGCCAACATGATTTGTGAAATACTTTTTACAGAATTATTCCTACAGAATATGTGACTTCAAATGTATGTAGTATATTTTAAGACTAGGCTTAAACTTAAAATTTTGTTAAAAATTTAATAAAACTAAATTATTTTATTACTTCTCCATTTTCTTCATTTCTCAAGGCATCTACGTTACTTCTTATCACCAACATCACATGTGATAAATTTGTTACTCTAAAATAAATATTTCTGTAATGTAAAATATTGAACTTATAAAAATACGTGGATTCTTGATGTTGATACAGAAATATATTTATATGATATTTTGTCCATAGTTTTGTCTTCCTTTAAATATTGTGTCCAGTAATTGATTAGTCGAGTGGAGATGTCTCCTCTGACAGCTCTTGTTTCATAATTATGCTAACAATGACATCTTAATGCAGAATGGGTCAAAGTATTAAATAGTAAAATTATACTTAATGAATCCATGCTAGCTCAATGTTTATTTGTTTTATTGTTTCAGATTATGATGCTTCCAAAGGCTAAAGGAAAAGAAAAAAAAATGTACACAGAAGTCCAGCCCTATGACCTAAAATTGTGTTGGTGTAACGTTAAACCCAACAAAAATACAAATTTTCAGTCACATGTCTGTTACATATAACAATAAAGAATTCTTTTTTACTTAAATTACATATTTTTGAAGCTGTTGCTACTGTTTTATAACAATTAATTGTGACAAAGAAGTTCATATCCAATTGTCTGCACAATCAGAATTATTATTACATTGCCTTTTATGAATGATAGTCAGAATTGTTTTTCACTAGTACATCTATTTTGTTATGATTTTGTTCGTTTTTTATTGCAGATTTTTCTAAGGAGGAGTAAAGCAGTATATGTTGAAAATTTTGTTTGTTATTCTTTTAAAATATATCCTAATCATACTGACCACATAGAAGAACATGAACATTTCTAGGTATTGCACTTTTAGCTTTTGTTTCACAACAACAACAACACATTAAGGTTACAGTTACTTTCATCAAGTTTTACATAGAAGGTATTTTCATGAGCTGCTTTGACCCCTGTAATCCTGAATAAAAATGAAAATGCATTTATAATGTCAACCATTTGTCTTGTGGTTGTTGCCTACACAAATCATTGAGAGCAGTTATCTTGTTCACCATTATTACAATCATAACATTACTATGATAACCACAATCATTCAGTTGCCTCTTGAATTCTTTACTTAGTGGTACCTATTTAGGGGTGACATATATTTGTGCAATATTTTCTTTGTTCAGGACGAATTTGACAGAAAATTCGTGTTTTGAGACAATCCCCCATTCGTATGTCACGTGATCCGCTAATGGCTGATTTGACCCGTTATTGGCATGTTTACTAGACGTTTGAAAAAGGTAAATGCACCATGATGCATTCAAAATACAAATTCACAAGAAGTATACAGTAAAAGAGGAATAAAAATACTTCAAATCTACCTACATTTATTTAAGAATATAAAAAATCATTCGTTCATAAACACTAAAAGTTTCACTAGTGATCCGTTATTGGCCAACTCACTGTTGTAGCTTTTAATCTACAGTATTTAGAAATATTTTTTTATATTAAAATCACATTAAGTCTAAAAATGGCTACACTTTTACTAACAAAAAGAAGCATTTGAAAAAGATAAAGAAAACAAACAGCAATATTTGTTGAGCTTATCGGACTATTTGAAAATAAAGTTCTAAATATACTTTATGAAATTAATAAGATGAACAGAAGGCTTTCATTTGAATTGTTCCTGACTTTGATAAAACCAGTCAATGCAAACATGATGAAATTTTGAAACTTGCTTGGAGGTTTTTTTTAAATAAAGCGGTTTTTATTTTATTTCTTTTAAATGAATAATTGAAAAAGTTTTTCTTTTGCCGAAATTTGCGTTTTCATTTTCAGAATCTCTTCTGGGGGTCTATTTATCAGGGAAAAACTTTGAACTGATGGCACCGGCTGCCGCACCAATGGCCGCTCCAGTTGCTCCCACACCAGCAGCTCCGATAGATTGACACGTTGCTAGTAAAGATCCAGAAGCCACAGTCCCACCATAGGAAGCCATCCAAGATGCAGCTGTGCTTCCTGCAGCGATGCCAGCGGAAGTAAATCCCAAGGCGCCAAGAGCTGCAGGGAGACCGAATGTGGTAACAATTCCTCCGGCCACTGTAAGCCCTACTGTTTTAGTCCAACCCTGGAAGAAAATAATCTAAAAGTCTTCGACTGATATTGAATCTTGAAAAGAAATTCCTGGATCCATTACTTTAAAATTTGGTAATTTGTGTGAACAAACAAAAGTTAAATGTGGGGACGACAAAATTCCATTTTCAGCATGCTACAGATGATTTGATAATTCTTTCTTAAATGAAATATTTCACTTGGGCTTAAAAATGACCTATCGCTATTCAAATACACATTAATTTTATACTTTGCTAATCTTTTTCATGAATTGATAAAAATTGCTACAGACTAGTATACACCAAGAGTGATCATTGCTAAAATGATTTATGCCTTGAAAAAATAGTTTTGGTACACATATACTTGAATATGATCTTGTGGAAGAAAAGAAGTGAAAACATAACAAATATTGAAGCAAAACATTATGGTTATATAAATCCATATTCAAGATTTCTTTGTATATATTATTAAGGTTGAAGGCTGAAGACGATATCATAATGATAGAGTATTAAATATCGCATAGTTACATACACTTTGATAATATATTGCAAAATTCAAACGGCGACCATAACTCAAGAAGGTTCATTTTAATTGATAAATGAAAACAATATGCATGACAAAAATTGATAAGTATCACTTCAGTCAAATTAAACTCCAGGGACTGTCAGACAGACGGACAGTGTGATCTCTAGCATTAGAGATTTCAATGCCAAATAACAAATGTATGAGTAACCAATACAATAAATCACGGGTGTAAAGGCTGACCCGGCTGTTTACTGGTGAAAAAGGGTAATTATAACAAAAATGAATTAAGATCCTGTATGTTTTGTGATTGACATTGTTACTGTGTGTATACCATACTTGCAAAAATTTTTTTATGTATATAAATATGCAAATAAAATAACATCGAAGAATATGTAAATGTGTACTGCAAATATTTGTGCACATTATATTTAATCAATAAATTACATGCATTCATTTCTCATTAGAAAATTTGACTTAAGAATTTATAGAAAATAAATTTTTATTACCTTTATTTACACCAAATGTTAAATTGAGAAATATCTTTATAAATAATGCTTATTGCAACTTACAATATTGAAAATCTTAAGTTGAGCATCATATTTATGAAATAAAAATATGAAAAAATTGTGTTGCAGGATCTTAGAAAAGCAGATTAAACAGGCAAATTGACATACACTTTGCAATGTAAAAACGCGAAAAAAGATAATTTTTCACTAACCATTTCCGAAATAGTCGGACAACCCGAGCCAGTCGAATTCATTTGGCACTGTCTTTTTGGAACAGTTCTGTAAATCAAAATAACAAATGAGTTTGAAAACCAAGCCCTAAAAATCAACAACTAATCGAATAAAAAGGTCAACAACAACAAACAATGTGTTTTTAATGGAAACGTATTGCTCGGGGCAATGGTATTTATAGATCTGTGTACACCTTCAATTCTTTAATAACAAAGTAACGAAATGTGACACTGCTAGATAAATATGTATCCATCTGTTAGTTCACAGGATGTTCATATGCTGTCAATTAAAGCAATATATTGTCAAATAAATAAGAATTTATGTCAAATATATACCATCCTGTATGATAGATAAACACAATAAATGTACAATAGATAAACATAACGAATGAATAATAGACAAACACAATGAATGTATAACAGATAAACACAATGAATGTATAATAGATAAACTCAACGAATGATAATAGATAAACACAATGAATGTATAATAGATAAACACATTGAATGTTTAATAGATAAACACAATGAATGTATAATAGATAAACACAGTGATTGTATAATAGATAAACACAATGAATGTATCATAGATAAACACAATAAATGTACAATAGATAAACATAACGAATGAATAATAGACAAACACAATGAATGTATAACAGATAAACACAATGAATGTATAATAGATAAACTCAACGAATGATAATAGATAAACACAATGAATGTATAATAGATAAACACAATGAATGTATAATAGATAAACACAATGAATGTATCATAGATAAACAAAATGAATGTATAATAGATAAACACAATGAATGTATAATAGATAAACACAATGAATGTATAATAGATAAACACAATAAATGTGCAATAGATAAACACAATGAATGTATAATAGATAAACACAATGAATGTGCAATAGAAAAACACAATGAATGTATAATAGATAAACACAATGAATGTATAATAGATAAACACAATGAATGTATTATAGATAAACACAATGAATGTATAATAGATAAACACAATGAATGTATCATAGATAAACAAAATGAATGTATAATAGATAAACACAATGAATGTATAATAGATAAACACAATGAATGTATCATAGATAAACAAAATGAATGTATAATAGATAAACACAATGAATGTATAATAGATAAACACAATGAATGTATAATAGATAAACACAATGAATGTATAATAGATAAACACAATGAATGTATAATAGATAAACACAATGAATGTATAATAGATAAACACAATGAATGTATAATAGATAAACACAATGAATGTATAATAGATAAACATGTATAATAGATAAACACAATGAATGTATAATAGATAAACACAATGAATGTGCATGCAACGTCTCTTGACAAACTAGTACTGATGATAGGAGGGTTACTGCACCATTTTCTTTGAATTAAAATCTGCAGCATCACGAGGACGTATTTTGAGCTGCACGCCTCCAGATGAGCCAAAAATATTTCAAGAAAATGACAATTGAGAAAAATGTACTAATATTTCAAGAAAGGTAAAAACAATCAAGATCAATGTTAAAGTTTACAAGTTTTTTGCGATTTAAAACTGATTTTGCAGTATTCATCTCCATATTTCTACTGCGTTCCTAACGCAGTAAGGTTTTTTTTGCACATTTTGACCTGTTTTTGGTTATTTGCATGGATTGTAAGTGCCATTTGCAATATGTGAATAACTTTATCTGTTCCCCTCACAATAGTTTACTGTCAAAAACATTATCAAAATTTTCATGAAATTTAACATGAATCTGCAGGTGTGCTGCTTTAAGCACAGGAATTCATTTAGACCGACGGCTTCTGCAGATGTTAAAAGTCAAAACAGGCGCATTCATATTAGTTTACGTCTTAAACGGTAATTCCGCACTTTGTTGTCTGTGTTTCATATAAAGAAATCATTGCTTGTGTCATGCTTTCCACGTGCTTTTGACGGTTATCTTTTGATAATAAATCTAACGGGGCTATAAATAAAGCTTTTCTTACGCAGAATCAAAGACTCGTGGTTACATCTGTTGATGTATACATACGTGCGCATATATATATATATGCAAATGGCAGTCGATCTGGATCACCAGACGCTCATGAAACAGTGAAAGGTACATGTAAATTCGGATAGACACATCATCGGGCATAGCAATATAGATAAGATATATTATAATGTACCTTTCACTGTTTCATGAGCGTCTGGTGATCCAGATCGACTGCTTCGTTATTATTAGTCGCCGGTAGAAACCGGCGACGATATTTGTAACAGTTTAATAGTATACCTATGGTAGGAGAAGGCCTTAAAATCTGAGAATGAAAGCATATCAATAATTGAACAATTAAAGACCACATTTATGTTTCAGTAATCTTTAAAATTCAAACATATGATAACGTTGCTCAATGAAATGAAATATACAAATATTGACATCTCAAAAAGCAACAGTGCATTTTTTATAAAATGAATTAAGAACGTATCCCTATGGACAAGTCATTAAACTTAAAAATTCGAACTTGCGCCTACTAGGTAATACTTACCACTAGGCCATCGAGCAGTATTAATTGAAATATAATTATACTTTTGATAAAATCTTTAACATTAATCTTAATAAGTTACGTAAGCCAACGAAGCATCCCCGAAAATTAATGAATCTCAGGTCAATATTGCCAAACAATATTTGCTTATTTAATAATGATAACAGTTTCTTGACAATATTGCTAAGCACGTTTGCTTCAAATATGATCTTGTATTTTGAATAAATATTACTCAATATATTGTTCCTCTCTTCTTTATACTTGAACCATTAAACTGATATTAACTTATCATTTTCTATCCGGCGACATCAAAATCTCTACTTGTTTCATTTTTAAGCATAATACTAATTGTCACAGTATAATTATCGTTCATTTAACACAATTGTATGTTTTAATTTTGATAACAACCATTAATATCACGCAACTGTCCGTATATTTATGTTTGGATACATAAATATACGGACAGTTGCGTGATATTAATGTTGTGACCTTTTGAAATCAATTGAAAAAGGGGCATAACAATATCTTATATTTCTTTGAGCGGTTACAGTTTTGGTTTGTCTGAATGTTTTTTAAACCTCAAAATCAAAATTGTGGTATTCATTATTGTATTAGACATTTTTTGTTTGCTATACAAAAGGATTTTTTAATTGCAATTGCGCTTGCCAAAAAGATTGAACAATACAGATGATATCGAATTCCTACATTTATACAGTTGTATACCATAAACATTGGAGTTACATTCCGATAAAGGTTTAATTCAAAGCATTTTGTTCCAAAACACTTTTGAAGTGTTAAATGATTATATAACACAAAATAGCGCTGCGTCTTAAAGCTATATATGCCTCCAGATGAGTCAAAATATTTCAATAAAATCAAACTTGACAAAAATGTACAAAGGTTTAAGGAAAAGTAAAAAGTTTCAAGATTCAAGTAATATTTTACATATTATGTGCGATAAATGACAGATTTTTCAACATTTACAACTATATTTTTACTGCGTTACTAACGCGGTAAAGGCTATTTATGCATATTTTGACCACATTTTGGTAATTTACCTGCTTTGTAAACGCCATTGATAATGTGTAAATTTCTTTCTTTTAGTAACTTCACAATATTACACATTCAAATACATTTTCATTTTGTTTTATGAAAATTAACATGAATCTGGAGGAAATCTTTATAGTGCGAAAACACCGACAATCTATGTTAACTTTGTTTAATAAACAAAACACATTCATTGAACAATTTACAAATGTATATATATGAAAGAATTCTTAAAAACATATATGATTATTATGAAAATACAAAATCATTTACCTTCTGCTATCCTCATTCAAGCCTATGATTACGTGTAATGTTAAACAGGACCTGCTTTATATTTGTTCCGCAAAGGTACTTAATTTTAGCGCATGATAAATTACTACGCGTGAAAATCAGGGTCGTACATTATTTTTGATGAAGTATTGGTTATTTTATCTTGGTGGTTTAAATTCCTGCTCTTAATCGTTTCCAATACCATTAATGTATGAACGCGTGTCTGGTTAAAGTTATTTGACAAATAATAAAAAATCAAACACAACTATTCAATCATGGACCAAACTCATTCAATTTGTGTGACGGCACAGTTTCTTCTCCATGTATCAAATACTAGCCCGCATTTTTTTGTTTTCTTTGATTTGCAATATAGACTTCAATTTGTGAAAACAGAGAAGTTGCAAGTGCCCATGTCTGTTGGGCACGGAATACCGTTAGGGCCATCGTGGTTACAACGCTAAAAACATAGAGCGCAATACGATAGTGCGACAGATGACGACAATTCGATAAAGAGATAGTACGATGACGATAGTGTTATCGCACTGTAGCCATAGCATTGTCTCATTGTCGCCATCGCACTGTCGCATCGTCGCCCTCTGGATTATAAAGTATAACAACCTTGGCCCTAACGGTATTCCGTTGTTAGATAACGGTGAACTTCGAAAGTTTGAAATTCAAAATTTTACCAGTTCATGTTAAATGTTGAATTCTGCTTAAGCCGGTGCAAGGGTGTGTTGACTTTACCCTTTAATTAATTACTGCTGACGTGCGTGAACATTTTCAATTTTGCGGTGTTGGGTTTTCTTTAGTGATTCTGTTTTTCTGTTATAGATAGTGGTGCCTATACAACGTAGTGCCAGATTTCAAAATGACTGGTTTTGAATTTAGCATTTGACATAATTATATAATTCTTGTCGTCGACTTACCATCAAATGTCCTCTAAATTTAAAGGGAGGCAGCGGTAAGAACTTGCAGGGTGTTAACGGGCTAGACAATTTACTCGCTGAGCATTACTTACTGTTTGCACACCATTCACAGCTCACCACTCACTTTTAGAACATTGTTAACCGAGATCTAAATACACAGTAAGCAATACTTAGAGGGATTACTACTCAAAAAATGAACAGTAAAAATGAGCTCTATTCGCAGAACATTATATCCCTTTTTAATGAGTATAACTCATTAACTGTTACTTTTTCTGTTGGAATAATTAAGTGAAAACTACTGACATGCTCATTTTTACTAACTAAATATTTCCTACACTATCAATTTTACTCACTAAGGATTACTTACATAAGACCGTTGGGGCATTTCAACTTCATGAATTCTCGATTTTATCTTTGTGAAATGACAAATTTGCGTTTTCAATATACGGAGCGACCGAATTAAACTTCGAGAATCCACGATTTAAACTTCACGAATTCACGATTTCAACCTTATGAATTCACGATTTCAACTTCAGGATTTTACGAATTACGAATGAAGGTGAAATCGTGCATTCATGAAGCTTAAATCATGAATTCACGAAGATGAAATTGTGAATTCTAGAAGATGAAACCGGGAATTAATGAAGTTGAAATGTCCCGGTCTTTCGTACATACTAGTATGTAATATATGTCGATAGACATTAATCACATTCAGATCGATAGATTAAACATCACTTTTTGAGCATGACTCAGTTTGAAAATATGACTCACTTTTCTCCTGTAACTTTTAGATTCTATTTATAACTGACTGACTGCTATACATTTTGAACATAAATTCAGCTTTTAAAACGAAAGCTTGTACCTGTTGTATCCTTTTATCCTTTTTCGTATCCTGAGTACAAAATGATTATGATAAATGACAAAATCGATTTTTTGCACTAGTCAATAGTTACCTTTGGCATAGCCCCAACCATTTATGTATAGCGTTTTTATCTGTTTATTTTGTGAAAAAGAATAAAGAAGTAACGTTATATATCAGTTGAAACTTAAAGCTACATACCTACAGATGACCCAAAATATTTCAAGAAAGTCAAACTTGAGAACATTTTTCTCTTAAATTCTAAGACAAAAAAATAAGATTAAAAATTCAAGTAATAATCTACTTAATATGTTGAATTAATGACTGATATTTTAGTATTTATCATCGTATTCCTACTGTGTGACTATCTTAGACATATTCAGCGATAAGTATGATGTTTCCTCTACATTAAGATATGGAAACACCTGTGTTTTGTCATGTTTGAATTATTGTTTCATCATTTAAGATGTATACATGGCGAAAAATAGCAATATGACTGGATTGAATAGATTCATTTTTAGAACCCAAGTCACGTGTATACCTATCATATATCAATTACTTTTAATATATTTCTCAATTCTTTAATTTCTTTGATTAATTGGTTTCATCAAATGTGGTTTGCCTTAAAAAAGAAGAAAAAAAAGAAGTAAAAAACGTCTTGAAAGTCTTTTCAGAAGAGTAAATGTTGCTAGTTTATATGTATGTTTGGACATATTTCTGAAAATATTTGCCAAGTGTAATCAAACTGTTTTAAACAAGTTCAAAACATAAAACGAGTTACAAAATTGTTCTGAATCGGCATCACTTATGCCAAATATCATATAGAAATAATAGGCTTCACTTGGTCTATGCAAAAATTCAAATTTTATGTTTATTAGCCTGTTTGACCTCACTGGAGCTCCTTTACGTATATTAACATTTTAAAATTGATTTTAATGTTCACCATAAATAGCAGTGTCTGATTTTGTCAATACTCTTAAAGGTAGGAACATTTTAAATACCAACTGGCCAAACACACACATGCTATTCAACCCTGGCTTTCTCTAGCTTTAGCAACTTCAATACAGTTTAAATTTTCTTTTTGAATGGAGAGTTTTTTTGAATGATAACCCGAATGTCAAATGATATTGAAGGCTTTGTTCTCCATTATACATTGTGCTATGTAGAATAACTTCATTGTGAATGTCTTTTATTATTGATTAGAAAGTTCTGTTTCCAAAGTAATAATATTGTTTATCAGCTCTTGCAAAGTTTAAAGTACATAATTTTATATAAATCTACAGAAATGTCTTCTGTAAAAGTCTGCCAATAAGACTTTAAGAGGAGCATGAAGTTACAAATTAGTATAGTTATTAAATATGGGCAATGAACTCGTTTCTTTAAGGTTTAGTAGCTCAACTACTGGCAACAATAATATATTTTGGTATATGCTTAGGAGTAATCCAACATAAAATCTAGTTAAATTTTCATTTCTTTTATTTAAGTTTTCAATCAATTAAACATCTGTTTCATTGCTCTCATTTAAAGTCTCCTTCACTGTTTCCTTCCTTTTCAGAGTAAAATTATTGAGCTTATCGCACCGGCTGCCGCACCAACGGCTGTTCCACCCGCACCGACACCAGCGGCTCCGATAGACTGACAGACTGCAATTAAAGATCCAGAAGCCACTGTCCCTCCATAGGTAGCCATCCAAGATGAAGCTACGCTTCCTGCAGCGATGCCAGCGGAAGTAAATCCAATGACACCAAGAGCTGCAGGTACACCAAATGAGGCCACTGCTCCTCCAGCAACTGTAAGTCCTATAGTAAGCATAAATTCAGCTTTTAGAACGAAAGCTTTGTGTACCTGTTGTATCCTTTTTCGTATCCTGAGCACAAAATAATTATGATAAATAACAAAATCGATATTTTGCACTAGTTAATAGTTACTTTTGGTATAGCCCCAACCATTCATGTATAGCGTTTTTATCTGTTTATTTTGTGAAAAAGAATAAAGAAGTAACGTTATACAGTAAACTTCGCTTATAGCGAACTCATTGGGACATTCATAATTTGTTCATTATATCCGAAGTTCCTTCTAAGCATAAAGCGAATTAAGTCCTTGTATAGCGAACAGATTAACATAACATAACGAACTGATTGTTTACCATCGTGCACCTTTGTGAAGAGCATTTGATTCACAAAGAAAAGATCATGCTCATGCAGGATCAAGTGATCCTGATTTTATTTTCATTGTTTTATGTTTCTAGAATTTAACGTGTTTTGCTAGACTTAAATGGTAAATATTCATAATATTAAAAATTGCTGATTTGCAGAGAAACCAAACTATTTACAAATAACAAATCAAATACATGTACAAAAATATTCGGATCAAAATAAGGATCAATTTTAGGATCAGGATCAATATTTGGTTCAACTGTAAAATAGCCGTATCATGTACAAATAACAATAAATTTATTCTAAAATTTCATTAATTTGCTAGTACAAGTCCAGTTTTATCAAATTAATATTAGATATTTAATCTATAAGGATAAAAAATGAAGAAAAATAGAGCTTTTAAATTTGATCCTAATCCTTTAATATTTGTAAACACGGGTCCTGGGCTTTTCGTTTTCCTTCCATGATTAAGAATAAACAAGATTTTCGATTTTTCATTCCTTTCATATTGAATATCTTCTTTTATATTTTAAGGGTGACTTTAACCACGGATTTATAATATAAATCCGTGCTTTAACTGATAAATTATGTAGATTTCTTTCCATTTTAATCGAGCCTTCTTTAAAGTTTTCAATGGAGTATGCTTGCAAGCATGCTGATTATGTTAAAATTACGGATTATAAGTTATCATAATTATTCTACTCGAGCAGAAATATTTAAGAAAAAATAAATAAAAGAATTAAAGGAATAACCGTTTTATTTTGGTGAAAAGAACTCATGCTAAAATATCCTAAATAGAAAACTATTACGTACTTTTTTACTAATTAATTTTCATAGATGTATTGAAGTTCATTCAACAATAAACGGTAAATTCGGCCGCCAATGAAAACGAAACATGCGGGTTCTATTTACGGATAGCCTGTATTTTGGAGTTCGTTATAAAAGTGTAATTTTCTGTACTTTTAACCAAATTGGGACTAAGAAATGAGTTCCTTATAAGCGATAATTCCTTATAACCGTGTTCGCAATAACCGTATATTTTTATATTAAATAAAGAAGGGCAAAATTCGGGCCAAAATAAACTGTTCCTTATAACCGGAAGTTCGCTATATCCGTGTTCGCTATAAGTGAAGTCTACTGTATATCAGTTGAAACTTAAAGCTACATACCTGCAGATGAATCAAAATATTTCAAGAAAGTCAACCTTGACAATATTTTTCTAAGATTTTAAGGAAAAAAAAAGATTCAAATTTTCAAATAATAATCTACATGTTGTATCTGATTAATGACTGATATTTCAGTATTGCTACTGCGTGACTAACTAAGGCACATTCAACAATACAATAAGTATGATGGTTCCTCTAAAATAAGGATAAACCTGTGTTTTGTCATGATTTATACAATAGTAAATCACGACAGATGCCTACGTGGCGAAAATAGCAATAGGTGTGAATAGATTTGTCTTTAGAACTCAAGTCACGCATATTTCTATCATATATCAATTACTTGTAATATATTTCTCAATTTCTCAATTCTTTAATTTCTTAAATTTATTGGTTTCATCAAATGTGGTTTGCCTTAAAAAAAGAAGAAAAGAAAAACGTTTTGAAAGTCTTTTTTGAAGAGTAAATGTTGCTAGTTTATATGTATGTTTGGACATATTTCTGAAAATCATTTGTCAAATATAATCAAACTGTTTTAAATAAGTTTAAAACATGATACGAGTTACAAAATTGTGCTGAATCGGCATCATTTATGCCAAATACCATATAGATATAATAGGCTTCACTTGGTCTATGTAAAAAGTCAAAGTTTATTAGCCTATTTGACCTCACTGGAGCTCCTTTACGTATTTTAAAATATAACAAGAACTGTCGGAGGACAGTAACGCTCGACTATTCGAAAATTTGTCACAAGGGTGTTTCATTGAGTATAATAATGGTTACCTATATGAATACATAAAATTGTCCGAAAAGGTACAAACCCTTCAAGTTTCAATATATTCCCTTCAGTAGGTATGGAGATACAAGCTTACACACTAAAACTTAACCAAGAATTTATGAATCGAAAAAGGGGCATAATTATGCGAAAAGGTAAATCAAAGTTATGGGACTTGTGCCAATCATCTTAGATAATCACAGACAACAAGAGTGTGAAGTTTCAATCCATTCCCTTCAGTAGTTATGGAGATACCAGCTTACACACAAAAACTTAACCAAGAATTTCTAAGTCAAAAAAGGGGCATAATTGTGCAAAAAAGCAAATCAGAGTTATGGGACTTGTGCCAATCATCTAAGATAATCACAGAGAACAAGTGTGTGAAGTTTCAATCCATTCCCTTCAGTAGTTATGGAGATACCAGCTTACACGCAAAAACTTAACCAAGAATTTCTAAGTCGAAAAAGGGGCATAATTATGTAAAAAAGCAAATCAGAGTTATAGGACTTGTGCCAATCATCTGAGATAATCACAGAGAACAAGTGTGTGAAGTTTCAATCCATTCCCTTCAGTAGTTATGGAGATACCAGCTTACATACAAAAACTTAACCAAGAATTTCTAAGTAAAAAAAGGGGCATAATTATGTAAAAAAGCAAATCAGAGTTATGGGACTTGTGCCAATCATCTTAGATAATCACAGAGAACAAGTGTGTGAAGTTTCAATCCATTCCCTTCAGTAGTTATGGAGATACCAGCTTACACGCAAAAACTTAACCAAGAATTTCTAAGTCAAAAAAGGGGCATAATTATGTAAAAAAGCAAATCAGAGTTATGGGACTTGTGCCAATCATCTTAGATAATCACAGAGAACAAGTGTTTGAAGTTTCAATCCATTCCCTTCAGTAGTTATGGAGATACCAGCTTTCATACAAAAACTTAACCAAGAATTTCTAAGTCGAAAAAGGGGCATAATTATGAAAAAAAGCAAATCAGAGTTATGGGACTTGTGCCAATCATCTTAGATAATCACAGAGAACAAGTGTGTGAAGTTTCAATCCATTCCCTTCAGTAGTTATGGAGATACCAGCTTACATACAAAAACTTAACCACAGGGACGCCGATGCCGACGCCGACAAATGGGTGACAGCATTAGCTCGATTATTCTGCGAATAGTCGAGCTAAAAATTGATTTTAATGCCCACCATAAATAGCAGTGTCTGATTTTGTCAATACTCTTAAAGGTAGGAACATTTTAAATACCAACTGGCCAAACACACCCATGCTATTCAACCCTGGCTTTCTCTTGCTTTAGCAACTTCAATACAGTTTAACTTTTCTTTTTGAATGAAGAGTTTTTTTGAATGATAACCCGAATGTCAAATGATATTGAAGGCTTTGTAACGCGTTTCCTCGTTTTCCATTATACATTGTGCTATGTAGAATAACTTCATTGTGAATGTCTTATATTATTGATTAGAAAGTTCTGTTTCCAATGTAACAATATTGTTTATCAGCTCTTGCAAAGTTTAAAGTACATAATTTTATATAAATCTACAGAAATGTCTTCTGTAAAAATCTGCCAATAAGACTTTAAGAGGAGCATGAAGTTACAAATTAGTATAGTTATTAAATATGGGCAATAAACTCGTTTCTTTAAGGTTCAGTAGCTCATCTAATGGCAACAATAATATATTTTGGTATATGCTTGGAAGTAATCCAACATAAAATCTGGTTACATTTTCATTTCTTTTATTTAAACTTTCAATCAATTAAACATCTGTTTCAATGTTCTCATTTAAAGTCTCCTTCAGTGTTTCCTTCCATTTCAGAGTAAAATTATTGAAGTTATCGCACCGATTGCCGCACCAGCGGCTGTTCCACCCGCACCGACACCAGCAGCTCCGATAGATTGGCAGACTGCAATTAAAGATCCAGAAGCCACTGTCCCTCCATAGGTAGCCATCCAAGATGAAGCTACGCTTCCTGCAGCGATGCCAGCGGAAGTAAATCCAAGGACGCCAAGAGCTGCAGGAGCACCAAATGTAGCCACTGCTCCTCCAGCAACTGTGAGTCCTATAGTAAGCAAACCCTGGACGAGAAAGGAAAATAAAAAATGAGGTTTGCTATCTCATAAGAAATGTATACTTTAGTACTTTATTAGTAAACGAACGTTCTATTCAGGTGGCCGGTCAAGTATGAAATAGTGCACGAAATGACGTCAGTAAAGCTGGAAAGTCGTCAAATAACCTTAACTGTTAAGTGCGACGTTAAAATAAAGGAAATAAGCATTATATGATTTAGTACCATGTAAATTGTACTAGATGATTCAACATTTACATAAGCTAGTATAAAGAATTGTTCTATTATATTAGGGTGTACATAGCTATATATCTGCTGCAATTTTTTTTTCGAATTTAAAAAAAAAGAAAATACATCCAAATTGCTTGGATGAGTATATTTTCTTGAACATTTTATTCCGCTTAATTTGTTAACTTTTCATGTGTGTTAAATAACATAGACAGTCTATCGAGAATATATCGTAAGATAATGAAAAAAAAATCATTATACTGTTTATAAGATCGCATGTACGATATACAGATGTATATAAATATAGCTTTATACGCTTTTAACAGAACTATATTAAAATTAGTATAATAGAATTTATATAAACTAGTACTTTATAAAAATAAATTTTATATGCATCAGTATTAAATAAATAGATACTATAAATATAAATACTATATAAATTAGAATTATGTATAAATATAATATACATTGGTATCATATAAAAATCTGGTAGCATTAATCACAACAAAGTTACATGAAAATTGCAGACTCGGTCTGTACATTAGGGATAATGAAAAAGTGCAACATCCCTCCCGCCCCTTAGCACCAGCTTGAACGGTACACAATTTTCAATACTTAGAAGTGCTGGACTCAATGATCCCGAAGGACCAGAAAAATGTAACAACACTGAAGTGAAGTATGGGGCAACTTTTTACAGCTGCCACACAACACTTGGCACCTGCTGTTATGAAGTATAAATAATCTGGAAAAGTGTGATCCCTCGGAAGCATTAATCACAACAAAATGCCATTACAAACATGCTTCTCAAATCAAATACGAAGTGTAAATCAGTTATTACTAATAAATAACAAATTCTGACCATTTGAAATCGATACAGAGAAATTTTATAGATTTCTAATGATTTGAAAGAAATATAATCAACTTTTGACCGTCATTTTTCAATTATAATTGGCAATCCTAAAGCTGTCTTGAATTACAACGTTCATCCGTAGAAATTATTGAGAACACATTCTTAGGTCGAATACTAGTAAAATAATACAAATACTCTATATTAAGGCTTTTAAGTGAGAAGTATGAAATTAAATACTAGGTAGAACTCAAATAACAGATATCAAGGTAAGTAACTTAACTTTCTAAATTGTTGAAACGATGTACTTGTTTTTAATCAATTCCGAGAATCACTTCATTTTAAACTAAGTGTGCAAATTTTAAAGGAAAAAGAATATTGCTCACCATGTTTAAAGATTTAGCTCGAAAATTCGGCACTTTCTTGTAAAAAATATTCTGAAAATTACAACAATAACATATTAATGAAAAAATAAACAACAAAAAACACCACCACCGACAACAACATTATCATAATTAGCATCAGCAGCAGCAACAACGAAGGCGACAACGATGATATTAACAACAAAACAACAACACAACAGCAACATTGTCTAATATCTGTTGTCTTATTGTTATCACCTTGGTGTGATACAATGTATGAATATTTATAACTGCCTAGTGTCTAATCATTTTGTCTGTAATAAAGTACAAATGTAACAAAATTTGGTAATGCTTTATGCATGTTAGCTAGGCCTTTAGCTAGGCTTTTAGCTGTCAGTGATAGATATGGGAATAAATACTCTAATGTTGTACATTATAAGATTATATTATGATGAAAATGAATGTGCGTATCTCTTTCAATTATCAAATGACATATTAGTAATCTTTAAATATAGAAACTGGATTTTAACATGCACTTTAAAATCATCGGTAACGTATATTATGTTTATGTATGTAGATAACAGATAAGAGATTGTGGAAATCGATATAATGATTGACCTTTTTATTGACGCATTAAACAAACATAGCGTTAAGACGCGCTAAATGTTAGCGCTATACTACAGGCGCGTCGATAAAAAATGTTTCTTTATCACTTCAAACGGTTTTTATTTTTGGTTTAATAGAATATTAAATTTGTGTTAGTTCATTACTAAATTAATTGAACTCATTGAATAAAATAATATTATGCTCGCCAGAGGCTCGCATACTATAATTTTATTCAACTCGTTCAATAAATTCAGTATTAAACTTACACTTATTCAATATCTGCAGGCTGTAATGCTCGACAAAAAGATGCATTAGCGCTTCTCTTGCATACAATTATACATAAATAAATAAATTAATAAATAAAAAAATATATATAAATAAATAAATAAATAAATAAGTCTGGGCGGGCATAAAGACCTGATTCTGGGAATTTAAGACCTTTATGCTTATGGCGGTCATAAAAATTTGCCGGAAGCACCTTTTTGTGTTATAGTATTTACGGTTTAGGGTATTTACAGTGCAGCCGTACTCTTTGTGTATAGTATTTACAGCTAAGAATATTTACAGTAAGCTAACAGTGTAACCCATGTCTATATTTGGATATAATTGCACATGTGCACTCACTCTTTTCGTTGAGCGCGTGGCTTTCATTCCTGTACAACTTTTGATAGTTTCACATGGAAAATTTGGTTTTCATTTTTATGTATGTAGATAAGAGATTGTGGAAATCGATATTTTGCTTGACCTTCAGTACACCATGTTTGCAGATTTATGACGCCGGATTTTCGATTTTTTTTCAACGTATAAATCAACATTTGTGCTCTTAAGATCTTAAGACCCACAGATTGCGACACGTATTGCCGGTCATGTACCGAATTTAAAAAATCTTTTTTCAGTATATTTATAACTCTTGGTATTATTCGAGTGTACGGCCTCTACGAATAAAATATCAATTCAATTTCGCACGATATGCTTGTGCGAGAATCGGCCAAATCTGTCGGCATAATTTTCAACAAGAGCCATGTCAACATGGCCATCCCCCGCCGAATGTGTTTGCTCATTGGAAGAATGTATATGTAGTAGAGCGGAATAATTCCATTTTGGTTTAAACATATTTATTTAAGCTCGATTGCGAAACAAGTTCTTGCAACTTATATTAATCACTTTCGAGTCTGCTTCCTGGAACCAACCAGTACGGTGTCATATGAAGAAACATGGTCGTGACCCGAGTAGGGCTCGAACCCATGATCTCTGGGTTGAGAGGCAGACACCTTAACCATTAGGCCACCGCTCCCATCCCAATTCCATTTTAAGAGGTCTTTTGGTAATGAAAACTGATGGCTATAGTGATTACAGATTTGAAACCTATGTGAATACTGATGGCTGAAAATAACAAAGGGCAATTACTGAATAATAATGCAGGGTAGGTTATCATTCTTGTGTGCTGCATCCCTCCTCAGTAAAATCTATCCACCTGTGAAGTTTCAAGTTGATACCTCAAATACTTTTTGAGAAAAAAAATTGAATTGAAAAATTAAGTATGAAAAAGAACAAAGGGCAGTAACTCAAAAATTATAAAAGGTAGAGTTATCATTCTTGTGCAGTGCACACCTCCTGAGTGAAATCTATGCACCTATGAAGTTTCATTTTGATATCTCAAAGGCTTTTTGAGTTATGCTCTGGACAAAAATTAATTTTGAAAAATAACAAAGGGCAATAACTCAAAAATAATGCAGGGTAGAGTTATCATTCTTAAGCACTGCACTCCTCCTCAATGAGATCCATCCACCTTTGAAGTTTCAAGTTGATACCTCAAATACTTTTTGAGATAAGCTCTGGACAAAATAGCATAAAAAAAAACAAAGGGCAATAACTCAAAAATTGTATAGGGAAGAGTTATCATTCTTGCGCACAACATTCCTCCTCAATAAGATCTATCCACCTATGACATTTCATGTTGATATCTCAAACACTTTTTGAGTTATGCTCCACTCAGGTGAAAAATTAGGTATGAAAAATAACAAAGGGCAATAACTCAAAAATTATGAAAGGTAGAGTTATCATTCTTGTGCACTGCACACCTCCTGAGTGAGATCTATGCACCTATGAAGTTTCATGTTAATATCTCATAGGCTTTTGGAGTTATGCTCTGGACAAAAATCAATTTTGAAAAAAAACAAAGGGCAATAACTCAAAAATTGTATAGGGAAGAGTTATCATTCTTGCGCACAACATTCCTCCTCAATAAGATCTATCCACCTATGACATTTCATGTTGATATCTCAAACACTTTTTGAGTTATGCTCCACTCAGGTGAAAAATTAGGTATGAAAAATAACAAAGGGCAATAACTCAAAAATTATGAAAGGTAGAGTTATCATTCTTGTGCACTGCACACCTCCTGAGTGAGATCTATGCACCTATGAAGTTTCATGTTAATATCTCATAGGCTTTTGGAGTTATGCTCTGGACAAAAATCAATTTTGAAAAATAACAAAGGGCAATAACTCAAAAATCATGCAAGGTAGAGTTATCATTCTTGTGCACTGCACTCCTCCTCAATGAGGTCTATCCACCTATGAAGTTTCAAGTTGATAACTCAAATACTTTTAGAGATATGCTCCGGACAAAAATGTCGGACGGAAGGACGGACGGATGGACGGACGGAAGGACGGAAGGTCGGACGGTCGGAGACTATTTCTATATCCTCCGCCGAAATTTTTCGCGCGGGGGATAATAAAGCACTTTATCAAATACCCGTACCGATTTGCGACTCCCAAAAACTGGTATTGCACGGCCGTGCATATATTTTGACGTGACGTCATTTGCGTTATACAAACATAACGTTAAGACGCGCTAAATGTTAGCGTTATACTACAGGCGTGTCAATAAAAACGGTCTTTATCACTTCAAACGGTCTTTATTTTTGGTATGTGATAACTAGAATATTAAATTCGTGTAAGTTTATTACTAAATTTATTGAACTCGTGGAATAAATTAATATTATGCTCGCCAGATAAATAAATAGATAAATAAACAAATGCGTCCATACATACTTTCTTGAACGTGTAATTAACATACCATTAAAACTGATGTGTAACGGTAAATTAGCTTGACTTTAATGCATTTTTCACAGTAACTATATACATGAACATGTATTCACTTACGAAATTCAGGCGAATATTAAAAATCGGGTTTGATGTGTCAACAGTATTCAATACTTGCATAATTATTATTCAATTTTTGACCATTTGAACATTGACAAATTTGCATTAATAATATACATCTGTATATCGTACATGCGATCTTATATAAAACTTATAATTGGATATTAATTTTAATCTTATGATGCAATTTTGTCAAATTTCACTTTTTAATTAACACCCATAACGACAAGCAAACCTAAATCATCGAACAATATAAATACGCATTTACGCATAAGAATTAAAAAAATATATATGTAATTTTGTAGCAAAATACAAAATAATTTACCTTGAGATATTCTTATTCTAGCCTTTGATTACGTGTAATGTTTACAAGTCCTCGCTTTGTGTCAGGCTATCGTATTGTAACGTTGCCAGCGATTGGCTGAAAAAAGTACAGGAAACCCGTAAGATTCAACGAGACATGAGGTGATTGGATAAAAAATTGAATGTTCTTTAAGTATGAAAGACAAGTAATGTAGTATCTAAGAACAGAAACTGTTTTTACTCTTCAATGATAGTTAATTAGCAGTTATTCCCCTTATTCCAGCAGGTTGAGCCGTAATTATCAATTCAAAACCAATAGTATCGAGAGAAAATGTAATATTGCACAAATGTGTTTTATGGTAAATATATGGTTAATATTTTCCAACAGAACCAAAACATAGAGTAGTCACTGATCAACTTTACTGCTATGAAACATATTTACAAGTTAAGAGCACGTATCCATTAAATTGTGTAAGAAGGTTTTTCTAAGGTTTTTTCCCTAAGCCCTAACCAAGAAAATGTTCGGATGATTTTCGGGTAGCACGGTGGTTTAAGGACCGGCGATTTGTTCTTTCTGTCTATAAATTGTATAAATTTTCATTAAAAGACCCGTTTTCTCGTGCCAACCGTTCAAACACCATATTTCTGAATCCGTTGCGAATTCGTTTTTTTTCATTAGTTTTAATGGTTTTCTTTACAACATTTTCAGGGCGGAAGCTCTTACCCAACTACATTGTTCGGGAATGTTCTGGTCATTTTTCCTTTTCTAACCTGCTTTTTCTTTTTTTCGGTATAAATCCTTTGATAGACTAAAAAATCCGAAAGCAATATTATCTAAATAATACCCTTCTAAAACTGAGATCTATATAACTAAGAATAATGACGAAACAGTAGCCTTTCAACGTTATGAAAATGAGATTTAGTGGTGACAAACAAATCCCCGCTTTAGAGCACATTCTTACAGGAAGTTACGTCATGCACAATTATCCATAATAAAATGAATGCTTAACTGTATTTCCTGAGTTTAATTGAGATAAGTAGGCCTTAGAGGCCTATCGCCGTGGGTTGTGCGATTAACCGTATTCCCTGAGGCTATGTCCGTAGGTGTTATTGCGATAAGAACCATCACCGTAGGTTGTGTGAGCTTTACTATATCCCTGAGGCTATCAACGTGGGTTTTATTGCGATGAGAAATCTCTAAAAGGCAAATCACCGTGAGTTGTGTGAGCTTAACCGTATTCCCAGAGTCTATCTCCATGCGTTTAATTGCGATAAGAGCCCTCTGAAAAGGCCTATCACCGTGGGTTGTAAGAGCTTTACCGTATTCCTGTGGCTATCAAACGTGGGTTGTATTGCGATAAGAACCCGCTTAAAGGCCCGTCAAAGGCATTGTGTTAGTTTTACTGTATGCCCGTGGGTTTATTGCGCTACGCATCCTCTTAAAGGCATTTCACCGTGGGTTGTGTGGCCTTTACTGTATTCCATGAGGCTATTTCCGTGGGTTTATTGCGATAAGAACCCTCTCAAAGGCGTATCACCGTGGGTTGTTAGGGCTTTACTATATATAGGACGCTATACTCACCGTGCGTTTTAAATATGGCAATAAACACCCTCTAAACGGCGTATCACACCTTGGTTTGTTTGAGGTCTATTTTATTCCCTGAGGCTATGTCCGTGTGTTTTATTGCGATAAGAATTATCTTAAAGGCCTATCACGTGTGTTGTGCGAGCTTCATTGTATTTCCGAGTCTATAACCGTTGGTTTTATTGCAATAAGGTCCCTGTAAAAGGCGTATCACCTTGGGCTGCGTGAGCTTTACTGTATACCCTCAGACTATCCCCTACCGGTTTTATTGTGATAAGAAATATCTTAAAGGCCTATCACCGTGGGATGTGTGAGTTTTACTGTATTCAAAGAGGCTATCACCGTGGGTTTCATTGCGATAAGAATACACAAGCGTATCACAATGTGTTGTGTGAGCTTTACTGTATTCCGGTGGCTATCATAGTGGGTTTTATTGCAAAAAGAACCCTCTAAAAGGTCTATCACTGTGGGTTGTGTGAACTTTACTGTATACCCTTAGACTATCACCGTGGGATTTATTGCGATAAGAACCCTCTAAAATGCCTATCACCATGAGTTGTGTGAGCTTTAACGTATTCCAAGAGCTTATCGCATGGAGATGTCCTGCGATAAAAAACATCGCAAAGAGATATCACCGTAGGTCGTGTGAATTTTACTGTTCCCTGAGGCTATCACCGTGGGTTTTATTGAGATACTAGGAACTATCTAAATGGCCAATCAATGATGTTTGTGTGAGATTGACTGTATTCAATGAAGCTATTTCCGTGGGAATTACTGCGATAAGAACCCTTTAAAATGTGTACCACCGTGAGTTGTGTGAGCTTTACTATATTCCTGAGGCTGTCACCGTGGGTTTTATTGTGATATGAGTCCTCTAAAAGGCTTATCATCGTGGGTTGTGTGAGCTTTATCTTATTTCAATAAACTATCTTCTCTGTGTTTTATTGCGATAAGAAACGACTCAAAAGCCTATCACGTGAGTTTTGTGAGCCTTACTGTATTCCATGAGGCTATCACCTTGGGTTTAATTGCGATACAAACCCTCTAAAAGACTTGTCATCGTGGGTTGTTTGAGCTTAACGGTATTTCAAAAGTCTATCTTCATGGGTTTTATTGCGATAAGAACCATTTAAAAGGCCTATCACCGGGGGTTTATGAGATTTACCATATTCTCGAGGCTGTCACCGTATGTTTTATTGCGATTAGAACTTAGAACCCTCTAAAAGGCCTATCACCGTGGGTTGTGTGAGTTTTACTGTATTCCTGAAGCTATCAAAGTGGTTTGTATTGCGATTAGAATCCTCTTAAAGGCCTATCACCGGCATCGTGTTAGCTTTACTGTATTCCCTGAGGATATGTCCGTGGGTTTATTGCACTACGCACTGTCTTTAGGCCTATCACCGTGGGTTGTGTGAGCTTAACTGTATTCTCTGAGGCTATTACCGTTGGTTTTATATCGATAAGAACCCTTTCAAAGGCGTATCACTTTGGGTTGTGTGAGCTTTATTGTATACCCTGAGGCTACCTCCTTGGGCTTTATTGCTATAAGAATCCTCTAAAAGGCCAATTACCGTGGGTTGTATGAGCTTTACTGTTTCTTGAGACTTTTACCGTAGATAATATTGCGATAAGAACCCTCAAACAGGCCTATCACAGTGGGGCATTTGAGCTTTACTGTACTATCTGAGTCAATCTCCGTGGGGTTGCTTGTGAAAAGAACCCTCTAAAAGGCGTATCACCGTGGGTTGTGTGAGCTTAACCTTATTCCCAGAGGCTATCACCGTGTTTGTCATTGTGATAAGAGCCCTCTAAAAGGCCGAAACTATCTTCGTGTGTTTTATTGCTATAAGAACCCACTCAAAAGCTTATCTCGTTATTATGTGAGCCTTTCTTTATTCCATGAGGCTAGCACCCTTGGTTTTAATGCGACAACAACCCTCTTAAAGGCCTATCACCGTGGGTTTCGTGAGCTTTACTTTATTCCATGAGGCTATCGACGGTAATAGGCCTTAAATAAAGTAATGTCACACAACCCACGTGATAGGCCTTAAAGAGGGTTCTTATCGCAATAATACCCATTGTGATAGACTAATGGAATAAAGGAAAGCTCACACAACCCAGGGTGATAGGCCTTTAACAGGGTTTTTATCGCAAAAAATCCTATTGTGGTAGCCTCATTTTTGAATCAAGAAACATTCATAAATTTGTTTGCTTTAGAATTTTATATATCAGCATATTTTGTCATTTCTTCTGTTTCTTAAATGCTTTTAAATCTAAGCTTACTTCTTAGAGTAATTTAAACTGAGATACAAAACAATTACTGTTTAATAAATATGTTTATCACACACCCGCTTGTGCGGTATTAACTCGTCCGATAACTTCAGTATTGAACAATAACTTTTCTACGTATTCTCCAATATCAAATGATTAGCTAATTGGGGTTATGAGGCTTATTTACACGATTTTCGTAGTTGTTCGTAAGATTATATGATATAACAATATTGTGTATACGTTGCTGATTGTAAAGTTCTGTTATAATTGAACAAATATTTGATTACCGCTTGTTTAAGATTAAGCTGCATATATTTAATATTGAATGATGTTATATGTGATATCACGAGTACAATACTCGATAAGCAGAACAATTATCTAGTCTTAAGTATCCATGTGTGTGTGCGAGATAAAATATATATATATATATTTGTATACCTGCGTGCGCAGTTTTTATGCAATAGTCAATAATAACAAACTGGCAAGCCTGTATTCAATAGGAACAGAACTATGTACGTTATACAACGTTGCATGTACTGTATTGTGTGTAATATATTTGATATTAATTCTTATTTGTTTGACAATATGTTGCACGTATTGACATGTGGTTGGAAGAAGATATATATATTTCTTTGAGCGGTTACGGTTACTATTTGTCTTAATGTTTTTAAAACTTCAAGATCACAATTGTGATATTCATAATTGTATTGAACATTTTTGTTCAAATATTTGTTTGCTATACAAAAGGATAATTGTCAAAACCCGTCAGCAGTTGCGCTTGCCAAAAAAAAAAAAAAAAAAAATTGTAAAGACTGAACGATACAGATAATATCGTATCCCTAATTTATACTGTTTTTAAACGTGATATTGAATTGCAAGTTTGTCTTAAAGGTAGTGAAATCTTGAAAGTGCGGTATTCTAACTTCCTTTCAATGTACTAAATCATAATAAATATAACTGTACCAAATTCCTATACGCAAATGAGGCAAAAGATGGTCTATTTATTTGATGATTTATTTGGTCAATGAGAAACGTATTTGAAACATAAACCGGATATTTAAATATGTTTTGAGAAAGAAAAGTATTATCATTATTTTGGCTTAATGGGCTTTTAAAAATTGGATTTGAAATGTGAACAATATAAAATTATTTTCACCCTTCTTAATGTAAATTTTGACCATTTGAAAATTGAAAAAACAAACAAAAACAAAACAAAAACATATTTATACCTTTGTATATCGGACATGTTACATAATATTAAACTAAAAATTTCTATAATTAATGCAAATATTAAGGTATTTACACTAAGTTGTCAAATCACACATACGAGTATATAATTTAAAAAAATACAATATGTATCAAAATACAAAATCATTTACCTACCTTGCGATACCCTTATTTAAACCTTTGTTTACGTGTAATGTTTAAATGTACCTGCTTTATATTTGTTCTGCAAAGGTAGTAAATTTCAGCCAAAGATAAAATATTACGCGTAATTTTTTATAAAGTATCAGTAATTTTTTCTTGGCGGTTTAAAGTTTTGCAATAAGGTATGAAAATGTTTCTGGATTTGTAATTGCATTAACGTTATATATCCTAAAAATTAGGACAAATAACAAAAACAATTACATTTCTGAATCACCCGGCTATTATTTATAATAACCTCGGACTTCTTACAGATTGAAAGTAGTTCTGCCAGTCTGAGATGTAAACAAAAACCAAGGTCTTCCATTTTGTAAGACCCTGACAAAAACAGAGCGTATAATAATTTATAATGTAAAACGAATGTATATATTTGACATACATAGTAAAATAAAGTCTATTTCGGTAAATTTATCCTGTAGCCTGAAAGTCATTATCAATTGAAAAATGCCCATTAACATATTCGAACTAATGTCAAATGGTAGAAATTTTGTACTTTCAGTTTCTACAACCATAATTACAAGTTTATAATTATGTACTGTTCACTTTAATATATTTTTTTGTTCGAGGTCTATCGGAAAGGGCCGAGAAGTTGCGATTGCTATTCACTCATGAACCAATTTCATTGACTAAATAATATATTTTTGAAATCTTTTAACAAATCTATAAGTGAATATGCATCACCTCAAGTGAAATGGAACAATCCATGTGATATTAAATATATCAAGTAGCAGCCCATATTGTTTTGTTTTCTATAATTTATTTTTGTGAAACAGAGAAGTTACAAGTGCTTTTGTCTGATAGATAGCTGTTATATGTGGATGATACAAAATTCAAATTTTTACCAGTTCATGTTTTATGTTGAAATCATTTTCAGCTGATGCTGTGGGGGAGGGGTTGATGGAAGCTCTCTCCGTAGGGTTTTATTGCGATAAAAACACTTTAAAAGGCCCATCACCGTAGATTGTGTGGGCTTAACTTTATCCTTGAGGCTATCTTCTAGAGTTTTATTGATATAAGGACCCTTTAAAAGGGCTATCACCGTATTTTCTTTGAGCCTTTCTGTATTACTGAGGGTATCTTTGTGGGTTTTATAGCGATAAGAAGCCTCTAAAAGGCCTAATACCGGGGTTGTGTGAGCTTTTCTGTTTTCCCGAGGCTACCACCATAGGATTTATTGCGATAAGAAATCTCTAAGAGCCCTTTCACAGGGGATTTTGTTGCTTTACTGTATTTCCTGAGGCAATGTCCGTTACACGAACCCTCTTAATTGCCTATCAGGGCGAGTTTTGTCAGCTTTACTGCATTTTGGATATTTTGCGATAGGAACCATCCAAAACACCGTGAGTTTCTATGTATTCCATGAGACTATCACCGTGTGTTTCTCATAGGCTATCTTTGTGATTTAATTGCAATAACAACCCTCTCAAAGACCATAGCCGATGGTTGTGTGAGCTTTACCGTATTCCATGAGGCTATGTCCGTGGGTTAACTTGTGATAAGAAAATTCTAAAAGGCATATCACCTTGGGTTGTGTCAGCTTAACCGTATTCCAAATGGGTATTTTTGTGGGTTTTATGCGATAAGAATCCTCTAAAAGGCCTATCATCGTGGGTTGTATGAGCTTTAATATATTCCCGAGGCTTAACCGTTGAGATTGTTGCGAAAAGAATCATCCAAAAACGCCTTTTACCAAGGGTTGTGTGAGTTATACAGTAATCTGTTTGATTATGTACGTGGGTTATCTTGAGATAAGAAAACTCAAAAAGGCGTATCACCGTGGGTTAAGTGAACTTTAGCGAATTCAAAAAGGTTATCACCTTGGGTTTTGTTGCGATAAGAACCCTCTAAAAAGCCTTATACCTTGGATTGTGTGAGCTTTAGCGTATTTATGAGGCTATCATCGTAGGTTTTATTGCGATATTAAATCTCTAAAAGACCAGGGTTTATTTTAGCTTTACTGTATTCCCTGAGGCAATGTCCATGGGTTTTATTACGAAACAAAGTCTCTACATGGCCGATCTGCGTAAGTTATGTGAGCTTTACTGTATTTTGAAGGATATAAAAGTCGAATTCATTGTAATAGGTACCCTCCAAAGGGCGTATAACCGAGGGTTGTGTGACCTTCTCTGTGTTCCCAGAGGCTATCATCATGGGATTTGTTGCGATAAGATTTTTTTGCCATAAGAATACTCTAAAAGGGCTGTCATTCTGGGTAATGTGAGCCTTGATGCATTCCTGAGGCTATCAATATGTTTTTTTAAAACTATTATCATAGTACTTAACTGTATTTCAGAGGCTGTCTCTTAGGGTTTAAAAGCGAAACAAACCCTCCAAAATACGTATCACTTTGGGTTGTGTGAGCTAAACTGTATTCCCTGAGGCTCTCATCGAGGCTGTTTTCGCGATAAGATTTCTTCAAAAGACCTATGACTGTGGGTTGTGTGAGTTTTAGGAACTCATCAAAAGACCTATCATCGTCGGTTGCATGCGCTTTACTGTATTCATGAGGCTATCAACATGGATTTAATTGTAATAAGTACCCTCTAACGGACTATCACCGTGTGTTCTGTGAGCTTTACTGTCTTCCTGTGGTCATCAGAGTGTGTTTTATCCCGATAACAAAGCTCTAAAGCCTTATCACCATGGGTTATGGGATCTTTACTGTATTCCCAGAAGCTATCTAGGTGGGATTAAATGCGATAAGAACACTTTTGAAGGCCTATCACCGGTGTTTTGTGAGCTTTACCGTATTTCAGAGGCTATCACCGTAGGTTTTATTTATTATGTGTTAGCTTTACTGTACTCCCTGAGGCAATTTCCGTGTTTTTTCAATTAGAAACGAAACCTCTAAAAGGCCTGTCAGCGTGTGTTTTGTGAGTTTTTCTGAAATCCCCGAGGCTATCACCGTGGGGATTGTTGCGGTAAGAAAGCTTTAAAAGACATATCACCGTAGGATGTGTGAACTTTACTTTATTCTTTGAGGGTATATCCGTGTGGTTTTGTTTGCGATAAGAACACTCTAAAATGCCTATCACAGCTAGTTGTGTGATCATAGCTGTATTCCATGAGGATAGGCCTTTAGTCTTTTTAGCGACGAGAACACTCTAAAAGGCCTAACAACATGGGTTGTGTGAGCTTAACTGTATTCCCTGAGGCCATCAACGTGAATTTCATAGCGATAAGATTTCTCTAAATGACATGAGTTTAACCGTATTCAAAAAAGCTATATTCGTGGAATTTATTGCGATAAGACCCCTCTAAAAGGCCTATCACCGTTTGTTGTGTGAGATTAACTGTATTCCTGAGGCTATCTTGGTCGGTTTATCGTGGTAAAAAAACCCCTCTAAACCGTGGGTTGTGTGTGCTTTACCGTCTTCAGAGAAGCTCTCTCCGTGTGTTTTATTGCGATAAGAACCCTCTAAAATGCCAATATCTGTGGGTTTGGTGAGCTTTACTGTGCTCCTGAGGCTATCTCCGTGAAATTTATTGCGATAATATCCCTCTAAAAGGCTTGTCAGTGTGGATTGTTTGAGCTCTACTGTATTCCTTAGGATTGTAGATTGTTTGCTATAAAAACCCTCCAAAAAGCCTATCATCGGAGGTTGTGTAAGCTTAATTGTATTTCTGAGGCTATCACCGTGGGTTTTATTGCGATATTAACTCTCCAAAAGGCAAATCACCGTGGGTTTTGTGATATCACTGCATTCTTTAGGCTATCACCATGGGTTTTATTGAGATAAGAAACCGCCAACAGGCCTATCACGTAGTGTTGTGTGATCTTATCTGCATGATTTGAGGGTATATCCATAAGTTTAATTGCGATAAGAACACTGTAAAAGGCCTATTACCGTGGATTTTTTTTAGCTTTACTGAATTCTTAAGGCTACCACTGTTGGTTTTATTGCAAGAACAAACCTCTAGAAGCCCTATCAGCGCGGGTAGTGAGAATTTTACCGTATTCCCAGTATCTCCTTGGGTTTTATTGAGATCAGAACCCCCTGGAGGGCCTATCTCTAGTCCCTAGTTGTGAGGGCTTGACTGTATTTCTGAGGCAATCTCCAAGGGTTTTATTGCGATGGGATCCCTCTAGAAGACCTATCCCTGAGGCTATCAACGTCAATTTAATTGCAATAAGATTTCTCTTAAAGACCTATGACCGTGGGATGTTTGATCTTTACCTTATTCCAAAATGCTATATTCTTGTGATTTATTGCGATAAGAACCCTACAAAATGCCTATTACCGTGGATTGTATGAGCCTAACTGTATTCCTAAGGCTATTACTTTGAGCTTTATTGTGATAAGAACCCTTTAAAAGGGCTATCACCGTTGGTAATGTGAGCTTTTCTCTATTCCTGACGCTATACCGTGGTTTTTATTGCGAGAAGAATCTTCCAAAAGGCCTATTACCGTAGGTTGTGTGATCTTAACAGTATTCCACGAGGCTATCTCCGTGGGTTTTATTACGATAAGAACCCTCTAAAAGGCCTATCACCGAGGATTGTGTGAGCTCTACTGTATTACTGAGGCTATTATCCTGGTTTTTTTCACCGTAAGTTTTGTAAGCTTTACTGTATTCCCTGAGGCTATCAACGTGAATATTATTGCGATGAAATTCCTCTTAAAGGTCTATGACCTCGGGTTGTATGAGCTTTACCTTTTTCCAAAATGTTATCTTCGTTGGTTTAATTGCGATAAGAACTTACTTGAGGCCCATCATCGTAGGTTGTATGAGCTTTACTGTATTCCCGAGGCTATCACCGAGTGTTGTTTTGCAATAAGAACCTTCTAAAAGGCCTTGCACTCAGAGTTGTATGAGCTTTACTGTGTTCTGACAGATATCGACGTGGGTTTTATTGCGATATTAACGCTTCAAAAGGACTATCATTTATGGTTGTGCTATCTTATCTGTATTATTTGAGGGCATTTATTTTATTTTAAATCACCGTTAAATCACCGTTGGTTTTGTGAGATTTTCCTCTTTACTGTATTCCTGAGGATATCACAGTGGGTTTGATTGCAATAAGAAACCTGAAAAAGACCTATCAACATGGGTTGTGTGAGCTTAACTTTATTTCTGAGGCTATATACGTTGGTGTCATCGCAATAAGAAACCTCAAAAAGATCACAGTGGGTTGTTTGAACTTTACTGTATTTCCTGAGGCTATCAACGTGAATTTTATTGCGATAAGATTTCTCTAACAGACCTATGACTGTGTTTTTTTAGCGTTACCGCCATACATGTGTTTAAAGTGTTTAATAGTGGATTTATAGTGTGTTACATGTTTAACAACTGAAGGAAATAGCTCTGTAACAAACTCCTCACACTGATTACCTCCCTTGGCAGAATTGTAATCACTGCCTTCACAGACGTCACATGATGATGAAAGTCACATGACGTAACGTCGAAACTCAAATGTAAATATCGACCGTTTCATAGAAAATCTAACGTCATTTTTCTCTTTCTGTTTTATTTTTAACTTTTTGTACCTACGTCCGTTATATTTTCTCAAAAAATTATCAAAAGTAAAAGAATAATGAAAAATAAATTTCTTTAATAATATCTTTTTCAAAAGCGGCTATTGTTTTGGAATGAAACGGTGCATTATTAAAAAAAAATTCTCATAATATTGATAATATTTAAGTTTTCGAAATTATCTTTTATTTTAGTTTACATCTAATACATTATAGTCTTGAAACATTAGCAAAACCGTGTTTACTTTTTAAAATAAATATAAAAATTGAAAAAAATCATATCGTCAAAAATCTTGACGAAAATGTTGTGATGGCAGAGATCTAATCCTGTTGTAAGGGGAGATCACTGCGTAGGAGATTGGCTCTGTATATGCAATAATGTGTCGTAAAGGTGGCAAAATGTAAAGTAAGTAGTATTTTGACTTCCATACAAAAACTAATTATTCACCATGAATATGCCAATTGCTAAAGAAACAACACAAGCAAAATGTAAGTCATCTGTATGGCAAAATTGATGGGTATTTTTTTTTGAAATTGTCACAAGATAACAAAATAATGTTTTAAAGAAATAAAAATAAAAGTTTGTCTGAGGTATAATGGGACTTGAACTCGTATGATACAAATACTACATTAAACGCAGAAGTTTAGAAAGTTGTTCTCCATGTAAGAAAAAATAAGCAAAAACAGATAAAATTTATTCGCCAGACAACATAAAGAATCATATAGCAAAACAGCTTATCAAAGGAACATATTCGTGTGCTAAATTCATGTTCATACTGTACGGAATGTAAAAATGTTAAAATGTTTGTCTTGTGAGACTTCTCTTGTAACAATTCAATGCCAGTCTGGTACGAGTGATTTACCTTACTCAGTTTTACATGGTATATCAATGGAGCTTAGTATATAGCAGTTTATTTTGTTACCAAGACTGATTAAAAAATAACTGGATAAATCTTGTCTGAAACTGTTTCATGTTTGTATCGAGCAAACTCCTCATATAAGTATTCACTCTGTTGAGCCAGCTTTACAGAAATAAATGAGCGCAGCTAAGGCATTATACAATTCACTTTAAATGTCTTAACATACTTATTTCTAGAGTTTGTTTTTCTTTTCATAATCGTGTGAAAATGAGTTTTCTCTTTTATTGTCTTAACAGCTGTATATAGTCAATGTTTTCTTCATTGTCTCCACTGGTCACATTTTTACATAATTCACATAATTCACTGAAGAATCATCCTCACTCTGTGAACAAGATATATCGAGAACATTTCAATCTGTCAACAACAAACTAAGTATCACTCATTTCATATTTTTTTTATTTTGCAACAGGCACATTTTAAGGAGATTCATTAGGCATAATAAACATTTATATATTTGTCACTACTCACATAACAAGCTTTCCTAACATCTGACTCCATAAACTTTACGATGACCGTTATTCACTGATAATTTGCCACTTTATTCTCTGAGTAAAGTTGAAATCGTGAATTCATGAAGTTCAAATCGTGACATCGTAAAGTTGAAATTGTAAATTCACTAAATTGAAATTGTGAAGTTGAAATCGTGAATTCATGAAGTTGAAACCGTGAATTCGTGAAGTTGTAATTGTAAATTCATGAAGCTTAAATCGTGAATTCGTGCGTATGTTGAAAATTAAAGTTCAATTAAAATTGAAATTTTAAATTTTGAATTCAAGAAGATGAAATGAAGTCAAGATAATGTCCCCACCGCTCTTTCGTTATAAAGTTACAATTAACTTTTTTTACTGAATACTTCCTATAATATGGCCACTTTTCACAGAGCATTGCTCATAATTTACGCTATGAGCATTACGATGAGTACTACTTACTTTGTTGATATAATTCACTGAACCACTCTTGAAAAGTAATACATTACGCAACGAGCATTGTTCGCTGTTTAGCTATAAAAATTACAATGAACTAATTCGCTGGGTACTATTCACTTTATTGATATTATTCATTGAACCACTCTTACTCTTAGTTCAAAATGATATACATCAAAGACTACACACTTTTAAACGTTATTCAGCGTGCAGTTTCAATTTCTTGGACATTACTTACCGACTGCATGAACATAAATCTTTGTGCAAGATTCATTTTACAAACATGGTCCTACTTAGCTTGCTGATATTACTCATTGATAACACCACCGTATGCATGTAAAGTGAGTGCACAGTTGTCAGAACAAAGCCACTAACAATGTTCAAAAATCTTACTACTGAAATTCCTCTATTCAATGGTCACCACCACTGTTGTGTAATATCTTTGAAAGGGAACTTTTCTTATAAACATAAATCACTTTTTACTTTTTGTTAGTGTTTTAAATCATGTATATTATCGTATGAGCGATATTTCCCAAAGACTTCTCACTTCATGACAATACCTGCATTTGATTACAGGGACTCTACTGAGGTTATGGTGACATGAAGGGACAGTGAATATTTTGTCCAGACATGTGTAAATTTTGTATGTAAGCCTAAATGTTGATTATATCATTTTCTGTTGTTTCCTTTAAGATAATCCGCATTAATGCATTACATTACATATTTTTGCCTAACTAGAATTTCAAGACAATATGGCGTAAACATTATACAAACTAAATTTAAATTTAAAGAAAATGGAACTAATAATAACAGAAATAAATGATTGTTTTGATTTCTATACAAACAATCATTTCTTCGAAAAGTGTTATCAATTTAGAATTAATAGATCTAGATTCAAATAACGAGACCCTATAACGTTAAAGACTGGAAATTTCAATAGAAATGTACTGTAGTGTATTAAAAGTTTCAAATTAAAAACAGAACAAATAATCAAGATACAAAATGTACTTAGATTTAAAAAACAGTATAACAAATATCGTATTTTTTATTTTAGAATATATTCATTACTTTTGACAGCTTTGCAATAAAAGTCTTTATTTTCAAACCAATTTATTAGAATTCCGAATTAGTCTCAAATAAAATATTAATATAAACATGAAAAAAAGTTTTATGGCACGCAATTTAAGTAAATAACTTTTACGCTGTAAATCATTTATGTGCGCTATTAGATCTTCCTTCTTTTAGAAATGTGTGTGACATGTGACTTTTGTATGATTGTCTTTCCGGTCTATACTTTTTTCTTCTATGTGTATAAGGTTATTGTACCAGATTGCAAATCTTACTTTGTTTGACATAAGAACTTTAAAAATGATAATAATAGTAATAATAATGATAATAATATTAATAATAACAATTATAATAGTACAAAATAATGATGATAATAATAATAATAATAATAATAACAATAATAATATTAATAATAATAATAATAATAATAATAAAAAAATAATAATAATAATAATAATAATAATAATAACAATAATAATAATAATAATAATAATAATAATAATAGTAATAATAATAATAATGATAATAATAATAATTATTATAATAATAATAAAAATAGTGATAATAATAATAATAATGATGATAATAATAATAATAATAATAATAATAATAATAATAATAATAATAATAATAATAATAATGATAATGATAATAATAACAATTACAAACCATGTTTACCTTCCGAATATACTGTTAAAAATACCTTGCATACTGACGAATTATTTTACGTCATAAAACACTCTGTTAGATTGATATAAGCCATTAGTGTTTTAAATTTGACATTCTATATGAAATTGTGTAACACTATCACCCTCTCTTCACCAATAATCAAGAGATATTCTTCATTCTTATTCATCAATCAACTTTACAGAGAAACTCTTTTGTAACTTAAAATTCAGCTATGTAGTCATGTCTTTGCAAGTTTTGCATTTCTTGATTAAAAAATGATTTAAAGATTTACTCCAGTTTAGATGTGCTTTATACATTTGCTCTCCGGTTAAAAGATAATAAATTAATTATAATAATAACTAATATAAAACTACCATGCAGTAGATTGGTTCAAAACTGCTGCGGCATCAAGGTTGAAAAGCATGTTAATTTGACAATATAAAAACAATTCATTAACCGAAACCGAATATTGTTTCTTCTACGCTTTATTTTAAACTTCATTTCGATCAGCCTATCACCACAGACACTTGGGTGTGGAGCTTGAAATACGTTGAATCAACAGTCTAACGTGACTGTGCTTGTCACAGGCAGTTGTCAAAGTTGCAAAAGCACTAAGTCTACGAGTATTTATTCTCCAAAACAAATAATCGTTTTACAAAAACAGGTAATAGCATCATTTGTTAGATGCCATGTGTTATATAATTTTACTTGATAGGTTTTTCAAGTAAATATTCGATGGTAAAGACTCCATTGAAATTAACTGAAATTTTCTTTAATCTACAGTTGGCTCAAAACATGTTGCATCTTAAGTTTATTTTTTTATAGAATTTTTATGGAGAATAATTGAAATCGCACATAAAAAAGTGACATTGAAATGCTAGCCTCTCTCAATCATTCTGCTTGGACTAGAGTTTTGAAATTTATTTTGCTGTATAAACGAACCTCTAAACTAAGACTGGACTTAATCCGCAACGGAATCAGACAAAAGGTGTTTCGACAGTTGGCACAACAATATGGTGCATTTTACGAAAATACTTCGACATTGTACAGAGAAAAGACAAAATGAAAATAAAAATTACCTCGCCATGCTGACCTCTCTCAACCCTTTTTTTCTTGGGTTCTAGCTTTGAAATTTATATTTCCGTAGAGAGAACCTCCTAACTAAAGTAAAGTCTAAATTGCAACATAATCAAACAAATGGTGTTTTCACGGTTGACAAAAATATATTTTATTACGAAATTTCTTAGACCTGATTATATTTTTTATCGACTTTTGCGTGATAAAATGTAGTCGCGATAGTTAATGTTTTGGGGTTCTGTAGATTCCATATTGATGTTCTAAATTAGGATATGGAACAATCATTGAAACATAAACATGTCATAATACAGACTAGCCGTCACGTTTTCCAGATCATGTAGGATTGTTTGACACAGATATGCCTAATTAAAATCATGTGTTCGTGCTAATTCTACATCCCGGTATTTGAAAATTTTAGTTCTACTTTGCACACATTTTTGTGAACATGGGCGTACCACTTGACTGCTCCTGCTAAATGGTATGAATTAATGAATTTAATGTCCAATTATGTTACTTCAAATTTTGTCAGAAAATTTAAATTATGACATTTGAAATGAATATCATTTTCACAAAAAAATGGTTGAAAATGATTACATTTTATCACTCTCAAATTATTATCATTTTTCCATATATGTTAGAAAGAAGCAATAGAAGCAATTTACCCATCAATTGTCTAGACAACGTTTTTAGTAATTTTTCAATTTAAAAAAGTCACTTTATATGTCTAAAAATATAACAGACAAAATAAGTTATTTCTTCCAATGTCAAAGCTTCAATTTTTAATAACCGTTATGGGAAATTTACTTGACATATAAAGAGGAGGCAGATGGCTTCACCTAAACAATAATTTATTGTTTCTAAGATACCATTAATGTAAATGTCAATACTTGATATTAATGTGTATTGATGTTATGTTACAAAATATACTTTGTTACCAGCTTAGCTCAAAAGAGAGAACATCTAAATAAAAAAATTCAAGAAATTGAATTGGGGATTGTGCATGTCCGTTTTTACACAGCCCATTGACAAAATTTAATCGTGTACCTACTTGGCTTCGATCCCAAAAGAAAATTCAGAAAAATAATTCAGGGGTCAGTAGTTCGTACCTATGGTGAAATTACTGCGTGAAACTTGATCTCGGACATTGAGACTAAAGGTCATTGATTCAGAAACTATGTTGGATTACCAGTCGGTCACATGCAGACAATTTCGTAATTATTACTTGTTAGTTGACAGCAATGCCGGTTAGGTAATAAAACTGTATCAACTGCCGAGAAATGAATAAAAATAGGCTAACACAGGCAAACAAAACAATTATGTGAATTACTTTCTCTAATGAATGAGTTTAATTAAAAAACAAAACACAAGTTTAAGTAGTAAACTCAATAAATTGATCATATGATACTTTTGTATATTTATACTTTGTCTCGTAGATAATATATAAATCTTTATCATGTTGTAATATTATAAATGACAGGTTCCGATAAGTTTTGATATTGTAACTTACATTCTTCTTCAACCTTGATTTACATACACTCTTACTAATCATTTTCATTCATGTTTTTATTCAGATTTGTGCATAGTATACTGAATGTTCAATATAAATTGTTTTATATGATGGCATAACAGTTGTCAATTTGAATCGATGACTTCTAATCCAGTTACCTCTCTGGCGTGGGGTTTTATCCCGGAGACTTTGGTAATTTTACTCTACGGAAAGTAGTTTTAGTACTGGGGTTTTTAACGATTTCGAAACGAATATATAACTAAAAAGTGTTATATTTGAAAAGCAAACAGTTCATTTGAATAAATTCAGGATTATTCAAAGATGACATTATTACGATAAACACATAACTATGCAGTGAGCAATTATTCGCTTCGCTTCTAATCAATATATATTTGCAATTCAGCATCTTATCATTTTTAAACTGTATCTAAATTCATTCAAGGCATTAATATGTTTCTTAATTAGCAGAATCATTTAATCGTATACACCAATGTAAAAATCATTTTACTTGTTATGATTTGATAAATATTTGCATGCATTTTTCTACGCATTTAATCCCACCTTTTTGCAATTATTTGTCTACATTCATTCATTTCAAAAGTGCTAAACCATAACGGCAATGTTTTCTTTCTCGAAACAATTTGATTGTGATATGTATTTTTGATGAAAATTGAAAGTTATTGAGAAATAAATGTTATTGGCTGGAAGATAAAGTAGTTATAACTGACAAATATGATGATAAATAACAGTTATATAACAATTTTCCATGCAGACGCTCACAGTTAATATAAAATTAAATATAATATTTGAGTAACCCTTTGTAAATTTGTCTGGTGTAGTAACATTATTTTCCATTACAGAAATTAATGTTTATAAGTTTTATTATTTATTATGTATCGATCTTTTACGATGGAAGACGGAAATTTGTTTTATAATATATATAGCAAACAGAAACTTCTATGTTTGTTTTTAATTATAGCTACTAAATCATGATTTATGATAAAGTTTCTCTTATAAACGGCTTCATCTGTAATATATAGAAATAGGAATACGTTCAGAACGTCCAAACGCCAAATTGAAAATGTTGCTGGCTCGGTAATATTTACGGACGGTCTTCAAAAGTGCATGCTATCCTCCATCTGACCTTCCATCGACTTAAGCAGTAGTCAACATTTAACATAAAATTCTAAAATTATAAATTTAGAAAAATCCGCGTATGTGTTAATACGGCAGTTGTCATGGACCTTAAATGAGACATGTTAGTGCCATTCCATGAAAAGCATCGTATGGCCCCAAAGAATGCGTGTACCCTAGAAAGTTTAACCGTTACATTTCTGTTAAGAATGCAAATAAGGCACTTTAAAAATTCGGTATACAGTAAACCTAAGTATATAAAATGACACACGTTTTCTTCTTTTCTTCTTAGTTGCAACATGGCAATGTTTTGAATGAAAACAGTGTTTATATATCAGGAATACAATAATACAATAATTTACTGGTACTTCTAAACTTCTATCATTAAATTTTTTGTGGAGTATATTGAGAATTATTACTTATCGTGATAAGATTGTGAAAAGTTGAAAAACTAATATAAGTCACTTGGTTTCAGCTCTAGTATTCAGGTTGGGTTATGCTCGTTAGCCCGATCAGATATTTTCCCATATTTCCGCGGCTCACGGTGACTTTTGAATTGAACCAATGTCTTTCATAAAACTGATATGAATATCTAGATGATTGCTTTAAAAGGCACTTTGTTTCATCTTTTAGTTTCAAGATTTAGTTACGCCATTGCCCAACCAGCTGATTTTGTTTTGAATTTACTTATGCAAAAACATGTACAAACATGCTCCTCTAAATGGCCGACCGTAAAAATCATTCAGAAATGTAAATTCTGCTTTGAGATTCAAACCTGATATTCATATATAAGTTGACTTCATGAAAAAACTGGGGGGGTATAGAAGAGAAAGAATAATTTAAAAACATAAATAAAAAATGAAAAACAATAAAGAAATGTACGAGCTCAGTAAATACATTTTATGATTATCATGGATTATATGATAATTGATTAATCATCAATAACATTAATTAATTAATGATAAAATTATTGGATTGATTAACTCATTTATAATTAATAAAATGATTTATCCTAAAAGCTCTTGAACTGGGTTGCATTCCTATGGTGATCAGACTGCAAGTAAAGCTCTATAATACAAATGAAAACAGCCAGCAACATCAATAATCAATTAAACGAACGACAATAAAAACAAAGAGAAGACACAAAAACATCCAACCAAGCTTAAACTTAAAAAAAAGAAAACGAAAACAACAACAACAATAACAACAACAACAACAAAAACAACAACAACAAAAACAACAATAACAAAACGACAAATTTGCTGACCAACTGATCAGTCTAAGATTTCATCGTTTTAGTATAATATATAGTGGTTGTACGTTTAGACTTGTTAATTTGACTGTTAATATCAAAGACAATATACTCATCATTTTATTGAGTCACTCACAAATTTGAGGATATTATTACCAGCACATCATAGTGATCTCGTGTATAACAATAAATGGAGCGTGATAAACGAGTTATGTCTTAAAAATGTATAACTGTAGTAAATTCAATTCAATTCAATTCAATATCTTTATTGCATTAAACATTTTACAATGCTTATAGCACATACAAATATATACATTGGCAAATGAAAACATATCCAAAAGAGAAAAAAGCATACAAATTGTTTTAACAAATATAATTTTGTGTTTGATATTTTACAAAGTCTTGAAACAAATACAATTTTTTGTGAGATATTTTCTTCAGGTGTCTACGAAACGCGGATTTTATCTGCAAAGAAAACGAATTTTGCTAGTTGGGAAATAGATTTTTTTGATTTAGAATTCATTAGAAGTTCAAACTTATTTATTGTTGGCCATCGGCAGAAATATGGTTTAAGATATTTTTTTCGGAGTTCGCGGTAATTAGGACAGGCAAGTAAAAAATGGAACTCATTTTCCACTACATTCATTGTGCACGATTTACAAATACGTCGTTCACGCAGCGTGTTGTCATAGCGACCTGTTTCGATAAACAAGTTGTGGGAGGAGGTTCTAAATTTTGAGAGGGCTATTTTGTATTTTGGCTCTAAAGAACAATTTAAATATGGTTCGACTTTAAAACTATGTTTGAATATGCAGTAAGACTCTAAACGCGTGGAATTATTTATATCGCTATACCAGCGTTGTAAGTACGCGTCAAAGATACGTTGCTTAATCATTTGGAATGGAATATCAACAAATTCTTGTTGGTCCCAAATGTAACTTAATCCATGTGTTTCCAGTATACTTTTTACTTGGCCGGCCCAATTTTTTCCTCTATAATCTACCCCGTTTTCAACATCTGACTTAAGAAAAATGTACGTTTTTTTAACTAATGAGTTATCTGGAAGTTTTAAAATTTTCACCCAGTACTTTATTATGTTGATTTTTCTGTAAACCAAGAGTGGCATGCGCCCTAGCTCACCGTAGAGAGCGGATAAATTTGTGGAACGTTTAACGCATAAGATTCGACGTAAAAATTTTGTGTGAACTAATTCCACGTCTGTTGCTTCGTGCATTCCCCATACTTCCGAACCAAAATGGAGGATAGAACCAACGAGACTATCAAATAATTGAAGGATCTGTTTCACAGGTAATTCAATGTTATTTAAAATAGATATTAAACCGTATAGGGACCTAGAAGCATGCTCTGCTATACATTTTTGCGTACGGTACCAATTACCATTTTTAAACAAATTAATGCCCAAGTATTTAAAAGATGTGACTGTCTCGATTGGCGTACCATTGATATGGAAGTTTTGATGAGTAGCGCGACCTTTTTCAAAAACCATTGCTTTTGTTTTGGAAATATTTATTTTCAACCCCCACCGTCCGCAATAGTTCACTAGATCATCTATCATTGATTGAAGGCTGGTCGGAGATTTGGCGAATAGTGCTTGATCGTCGGCATATAGTAACAGAAAATATTGTAGTTCATTCACAGTAAAAATGTCATCGATGTTTGTGTTTATGTTTTGAGAAATGTCATTTACGAAAAACATGTACAGCAGAGGGGAACTGGGGTCCCCTTGCTTCAAGCCTATATCAGAGCTGAAAAAATCAGACATCTGGGAGTTAAACCGCACGCATGACCTAACAACCGTATACATTGATCTTAGAGCCTGTACAAATTTTCCACTAACGTTTTCTGCTAGTAACTTGTTAAAAAGAAATGCCCTATCTATTTTGTCGAAACATTGCATGTAATCGATAAATACACAATAAAGTTTTTGCCCTGAGTCCAGCACTTTGTTTATTATTGAGTGCAAAATAAAAATACAATCTATAATTGATTTCCCTTTTTGAAAACCAAATTGTTTATCGTCAAGTTTTTCATATTTATTTGACCATTTTGTTAATCGATTTAATAGCAATTGAGAATATATTTTAGCAAGGACGTTAATCAAAGTTATACCACGATAATTTTTTGCCTCGTTTATCTCCCCTTTTTTGTAAACTGGCGTAATAATACCATTTCCCCAAGAAGTAGGATATTCGCCATTATTTAACATTCTATTGTAAAGTTTAATGAGAAAATGTGAAATATGCTCATAACTGTGTTTGAATATTTCACTTGTTAAGTTGTCTAAGCCTGGACTTTTGTCATTATTTTGCGAGAAAATCGCTGATTTTATTTCAGACTCAGTGAATGGCAGGTCTAAATCGTTATCTATTTGTCCGATATTCAAATCAGGATCCCTATTTTCGTTTTGCATTTGATCGCTCCCAAACATTGTTTTAAAATGATCAAATAAACTACTTATATTTAAATTATCTGCCTTCTGCGATTTATTTTTCGTATATTTTTTTATCTTTTTCCAAAAAGATTTCGGTTGTGATTTAGCTAAATTACTTATGTTATGTCCTTCTTTCAATTTATATTTAATGTAAACAGGAGAATACTGTTACCATGTAAGATACACTGTTACTAGGAATTGAACATTGAACAAAATAGGACAATGTGAACTGAGAAGGAACACTAGGACACTGTAAACAGTAAAAGGACATTGCATTGCAAACAAAATAGAAAAAGGATAAAAGGCGGGGTGAAATGTTAAATCATTTTAACAACGTATAACCATATTGTTTAAAATGTTGAAAGGTCCATTGACATAGATTTATTTTGTGATGACAATTTTTTTATATTACACAATGTCATGTCCTATCTTCAAGACAAATGGCTAGTCCAGTTGAATACATTTGTGGTAACATTAAGTCATACAAGAATATATATTCGGTTAGATCACTCAAGCAATGCAGCTGTATAAAAGGTGTAATTAAATACAATGAAATAGTGTAATTTTTGAACTGGAAAATACTTTTCTATTCTAAATTAAATCAAAATTGTTTTGTAACTGTTTACGGGATTAAAGGCAAACTAACCCATGTCATACAAACGTAACAATAAAGGCCATACTTTTTAAACATGTAAAAACAAGGATCAGAATTATGTCTCGTGTGCGTATTTTATTAGCAATCAGCTTCTTGCTTTATTCATTTGAATCTCAATGTTGATTTCAAAATTTATTTTTAATACATAATGAAACAAATAAAGCTGAAATGTTTGGACAGACATGCACGCATGCATGTGTTAGTAATGCACACAATTGCACATTTCCCTTTTTTATATCTTTGCAATACTTCGTAGCTCTGCTGGGTGCCATCCCGGTGGTCCTGTATTATTTGAAGATGTCAGGAGTGATGTTTGCGGTCTGTGGAAATCTCTTTCCTTTAATAATATTTGCAATAATGGTGTTGCAATACTTTACATTATTGACGAACAATGGTAGTTCTAAATAATTTCACAGATGTTGACAAAAAATATGTCTTTAAAACGTCTTGAAATAGTTTTAGTTAATCATCACATGACGCAAAAGCATTACTCAAATTATGTTTTATCTTAAATAGGTCAAATAAATCATTGATCAAATTACAATTCTGCGCCATGGCAACAAAATACAAAATAAAATGTCAACGGCAGTGACGAAACTTCATTTAAGATACTTTTCCCTCTAGAATTAAATCTAACTTTGAAATTCTTAATTCATTTCACTTGACATTACTTGAAACACTCGTTTTTTAGGGAATGTATTCATCAAAAATAAGAACATGCTAGTTCAAATTCATACCGGAGATGGCAATGAAGTTAAATACAAACCATGCATTATGTAAGAAGAATTATGACATTTTAATATCCATGATTTTTTCGATTCTAATCATTTCGTTAATGTCCTTTAAATTTAGTTATGGCTCAGATCAATATAAATAAGGTTAATAAAACTATTTTTTCAAATTAAGAGATTAATAATGACACATTTTTAAAAGACAACAGGGTGAGGCTTTAGTCAATAAGGAAGCATTGAGCACGTAAAATGTAATTCTTGATAATTTCTAGGTTAAAAAAGTTGATTCTTTTTATGCTTTGGTTGTGCTGGGACAAACAATAATTATATTTATGTTTTGTCCCTTGTTTGTGTAAAGGTTTAAATTTACGTAAATAAATTACGTAAATAAAAATATGTATAAAGTTCAAAGAAAAGGGTCCAACTATATATGAAAGATACTTGATCATTATGAAGCTTTTTATAGCATTTTAAAATTTATTTCTTTTTCAAAATTCAATTTGCTTTTCAAAATCAGTTGTTGTTTTAAAATCAATTTCATTTTAAGCCACTACATTTCTTTTAAATTGATTAAGTAAATGATGATTATTTAAGTAACGGTACACATAAAAACATTGACATTCATAATCAAACTATCAGAGACATTTAATGTTAACTAAAAGCTCATTATGTTTTAATATTCTAAAAAAAGTTTGTAAATAGCCTTAAGTTTGATGACCCATAATAGCCCGACATAATATGTACAGTCAAGTTCTTTGAATTGTGTCATTTATTAAAAATAGTTAATCACATACCGGTATTTTTTCCAATGGAAGTTTTAAATTATTAACAAATTATTAATTTAAAATTAAGTGAAAAACTCAAATAAAAGGAAACCGTCTTCATAATTTACACTCTAGAACTGTAACAAAAGTGAAATATTACATGAACTCCCATATTACATAATATCTATCATAGCAAAATCAAAGAAAATATTTGAATTTGTCTGTAAAAAGAAATTTATTCTATTGTCAGTTTTAAAAGATATTGATGTAAAATGTCTGAACAGAGAACATGATTTCTGGCTTAATGATATTTGAATTGATTAATAATTTCACGCACCAAAGTGTTGGTAGAATAATGTGTATTTAATGATACCAATAACTTGAAAATAATACCTTCTTATCTAAACGAGAAAGAAATCCCTTCAAATTAAGCAACCGAATGTTTCGTGCTTACACTTATTGATGAAGGTTTCCTATAGTGTTTCTTGTGTATGTTATTCTTGTCTGAAAAAATATCGGAGCTGTTCTAAAAGTGTGTAAAGCAATACATCTGCAGTATGAAATTTACCAAATCATTGTTAGAGAATATTACAAACATACGTTAAATTGTGCACTTTTTCGTTACAGCAAATGGTGCATGTACACAATTATTGCTAAACGGTATAAAACAACTAATATAGCAGCTTTATTATTCTTTCCGGAACATTTTATTCTGTTTATGTACACAATTCATACCTGTTTAAAATAACTGAAACATTCAGTTCGACAAGCCTTTCAAAAATCAATTATAAGATTTTGAAAGCAACATGGTTTGAGCTTTTTTATGTTAATAAAAAATATTTCACATCACTGTAACACTTCTTTGCTCTGTAGTCTCTTTCAACCTTTATGAAAATTCCCATGTTCTTACATAAGTAATATCCCCCATTTTCATGATACACTTTATTACGCCTCGGGAAATTATCTATATCTACGTGAAAGTGTTATTGATATAAAGCAATAGTTATAATGCAAACAAAGCTAAACGATTTCATTAAATTCGCACAAAGTATTGTTAAATGAAAAATGTAGCCTGTTTTTTATAATAAAAAGGCTAGTGATATATTTATGAGATGCATATTCTAATGAGATGTTATAATAAATGCATATATTTCCTATCGCAAGAAATGCATTGTATATAATATTGAATCTGTAAAGCTGCAAATAATTCCGGATAAAAATAGTTGGAAATAAAATGAAGCGATTAACATTACAATCATTTATGAACTAAACTATGAAAATAATTATACAGAAAATTTTTACCAAATCAACCCAGTAAAGTTTGGCTTTGATAACGTCGATTTTGTAATGATGTCAAATTTAATGAAAAGGTACGTCATTCCTTTAACATAATGGAAAATAAACATGTCACATTTAACACAGAAGGAAATAATATGAATTCTAAATACATTCCTGTGTCAAAACACGTATTTTTGTTTTGAACTGTATTTATCTTTAGTAGTACAATTAAATTGTTTTTAAATAGAATTGTTAGCCATTGTGTTCATGCAATATTCAAGCATGTACTAATTAAAAAAAACTTCCTATAAAGTTCATTTTTCTGTACTAGAGTAAAGATATGCACTACATTATATGCAAATTTCATATTTCTTTTATCTGCAGGAACAGCAATATTCCAGAAAACATGCCAATTTTATTAATCAATCAACTGTGCACAGAATTGATGTTTTATGACTTGAAATTCATTAATCTTGCAGTATTGTAGGCTTGTCATAACACTGTGCAGTATTGATCAATTAAGATGATGAAAATGTTCAAGTTTCTTCGTATGCTTACTTTCCCAGCACGTGAGTTACATAGCATAAGCATAGCGGATTAAAGGAACTTAGTGACATATGTATAACAAAAAAGAGTCAGACTGAATAAAGTGTTGGGGCTCCTCACCAAATATTGCATTGCAGTATAAACCGGACAATTAATTCCTAGAAAAAGGTCTCCCTTAAGGATTTCTAAAACGGCAAAATTGAAAGTGTTTATACAATTATCATTTGGAACAGTGTGGCCAATTATCAAATATATTTCCAGATGACGTGGTGTTCAATATTAATACAATGCTTGCGAGCCTATGATCCACCGGATAAGAAAGAAGTAAATTTGGAAAGAATGCCTCGATTTGAATTGCTCACTGGTTTTAAATATGTTAATTAAAAAACCAGCTTCGTTAAAAAGAAAACAACAATAAGCAACTGATTAGTGTTCCAACCTTCGAAATGGATTAGGTTTATGCTTGTAGTATTAATTCTTTTAATCATTTTGCATTGGATTGCAATCGTGTTTAGTGTGTTAAAGTAAACTTGACTGTTAAAATTATCACCGAAGCCAAATATTAGCACTCAATCTCAGTTGAAGTGACGAAAAGGTAGACTTTCTAAATGTGATCTTTAGTTTATTATTATTGCTTATGATATATATCTGAATAATAACAATAGTTGTAAGAGTCTCGTTAAAAGTATATTTTAAAGTAAAAAAACACGTAGTTCGTATTATCTTAATTAATATGTTCTTTTCCGTAACATGCCTGGTTTTTAACAAAAACAAACAAAAATGATATATGTACAACTATCATACCTTGAAACTCCTTATGACGATAATTCATGAAGACATTAATTCTAAGATTCTTTTACTACCGACTTTCATATATTTTGCAAAAGACAGCGGTATAAAAGTAAATTGAGACACCTTTCTTTGCGTCATCAGATTCAAGTAATGGTTTTTAATCTGGGTATCTTTGACATTTTAAAAAATAAATCAATTTGCAACATACGTCCAGACGCATTATATCACCAACGAGTAATTATTTTACAATTTAAATACGTAGTTCATTTTCTAGACAAAATTAATGTTTGTACTTATTACAGGGACAATCTGGCTGATAAACTTCCAAGAGCGTGATTTCATTATTGTATTGTCCCGTATTCCGAAATATTAAGTTAGAACACGTTACCATGGAAGACGATGCAATACGTTTTGATGTTTTTGTCCAAAAGTGTTTTCTGACATGGAATATTGCAAAGAGTAATAAAACATTATTAAAAGAGCGTTTAGCCTATAAAAGTCCAGACAAATAATGAATATGTTGCTTGATAAATTAATTCATGAACGCAGTAGCTAATATAGTGCAAAACCGATGACCTGAATATTGTTAAAATATGTTATTAAAATTCTATCATAAGGTATAAAAATGATATTTTTTTTTCTTAGATTGTCTCAATTACTTTGCATACGATATCAATCACAAAAAAACCTTTATATATTTTCTTTTTTTCATTCATTATAATTAAATTGCACTTTATTTTTTTTATATTGATATATGTTAGAAATATTTCACTTAAGTTTATAAGTTTACTACTACCAAATAGCGGAAAAACGAACTGTAAAATCTGAGATTTATTTTCGCTAGTTTTTGCAAATTAAGGAGTTTTCGCGATAATTAAATATTTGCTTAATATCAATTTGAAAGTATCATATGAATATAATGATAAAAACTCGCAAATTATGGCCTCGCCAATAAGTCCGATATGCTGATTGCATTTTATTTTAGCTATAAATTTGCGAAGTCGTCAATTTTTACAGTATCTCTTCGAAAAAATCACAATATATATACATGTATATAGTTTATTTTTGTGTATGTTGGCAACGTATAGACTCACTGCATGTGGTTATGTTACATACACTTAATAACAAACAGTGTGTGTGTGTGTTGATTGTGTGTTGGTGTTTTGTTTCAAATGATTTACATTGTTTGGTTTTCCTTCATAAACGTTTATGAGGATATACATGTCATAACTGCACTTCAGTTGTACATACCACACTAGTACTTTTATTAAGTAGCCGTAATCAAAACTTTCTGTTGTTACAACATTTGCTTTACACTGAAATGAAAATGGACTAGTTATACAATCTAACACGTTTCCGGATACAATAAAGAATATGCTTTCATAGATGATATTATACTTTATTTGTTAATAAATAATATTCTTATGTGAGGACAAAGGTTTGCGAATTCAGCATTTTTTCATTTTTTGTCGAGTAAAATATTCATGGCTCTATACTTCCGGGTCTGTTGAATTTATATGGAACTTTAATACCAAGCGAGCATGTTTTTTTTTTCAATTCGTGAAATTAGCGAAACTTCATCCCATGCAAAAATGTCTAATTTTACAGTACCCCTATTAAGAAACCTTTTTCGAGAACATGAGCTTTGCAATGCGTCAGAAATTTGACAAGCTCATTAAGTTGTAACAAGATAAATGAACCTTAAGCTAATCAAAATAAGTTTCATCTTTAATTTTTCTGCTTAATTTGATTGATTCGAATAATGTGTGTCAACTTTAAATCCTAATATTTCTTTATTGACCTTTTTGGCAATAAATCATATCACTGTCTATTTTCTTGATGAAAATTATTAAATTTCACAGATTTTGAAAAATATTTGATTCGGACATGCAAGACGACCGAAATCTCATAGAATATTTATTCTATAACATTAAAAACCACTTCGATGATTAAGACTGAGTAAAATAGTTTAATGTCCTCCTAAACTTTAAGAATCGTTGCAAAATGTAGGATTATAAAAACAGATTTCAGACGTGAGATAAGATGAATTGTCCACGAAATCAACTTATAAAAACAACAACTACGAAATGCGATTTTTCATATATAGAACTGTATTGATGATTTATGAGAACTCTTTATCAATTAAGATTCCCCTGTAAATAGTTAAGCCTCTGAAAATTAATATAATTTTTCATCTGCAAAAAAGCAAGAGCATGCTTTATAATGTTATAATAATGATTTTAAAGCATTAGATGTTAATCGCTTGGAGAACCTTGCAATACATTACTAATAAAACTGGCAAAACGTAATCAAAGTGATATATATTTAGTTCATTTCAATATCGAAATTTAAATTAGTATTAGGCCCAAACTCTAAATAAGATTCGGCTATATGGGTAATGAAAATTGTTTTGGAAACTTAAACAGGACACAAAAATATCACAATGGGGTACTGTTTCCGACAATTTAACAGGACACAATCGAAGATATATAAAGGAATATTTTTTTTTGCTTTAGTGTTGTTTAAGTTCTTGCAGGTAATTCGAGTATATCCATATGATTATGGATATCAATGTATAATGTTTTCCAATTTTGAAACAAAATGTAAACATTTTTATAAGCATACGAGTTCACCATCATGGCCAAAACTAATGGGCAGTTTTCTGTGACATGACATTTATAGAGAGGGTTAAGTATTTACTTAATGGCTATTGTAACAGTAATAATACTAAATAATACTAAATTTAATATATACTATTACAATACGTTATAGACGAACAATAGATAAACATAAAATGTAGCTACCTGGTAAGCTTTTTTGCATATCCTTTGTACTCGTTTTATTAAACGTGAGATTCAGAAGCTTCATCTCTTGCGATACTAATTAGAATTGATTACATATCAGAAGAAAAAATAAAAACAAAACAGAAAAATGGACAATAAACATTTTATTACAGAGATTACTTTGAATTAAGATATATTGAAAATTACTATCAGAAATTACCTATGATAGGTCCCTTAGCTCCGGTTTTATCAGAAATTAACATGTTAAAATGAAAAGGTGTAAATTACAGGACAGTGGTGTAAGCGGAAATAACAATGGCTCGCATTGATGTGTTTATAGCCTATTTTCGATTTGATCCACTTACTTTTTCATACTCAAGCTGATCGCTTAACTTCTTAACATTTTGTTTTCAAAATACGTCATTCTTTATTTACTTCAATGATACATTTCTTTCAATCATCCTCGTATTTCCCCGTGTTAGCAAATGTATCTAATCAAGTTCGCAACATGGCATTACAAAAGCGCTAATAACTTATGTGTATACTTAAGAGCATGCTGACAATCTTTACATCTCAAGCCTCGAGATCTTATATTCTAAATCAAAAGGTGAAAAAGTGCTGATTAAATGTATTTTACTTTAAACGCATGGTGTTCTAGCTCGTTGTTAAAGAAAAGAAAGATTTAATTCATGTTTAAAATTATAAGGTACATAGTTTCACGAAGACAATGAAAGTGAGATTGCATGGGGTTATCCCTCGGAATCAGTGGAACAACACTAATAATAGTATAATACGAATATTGCAGACTCGGTTTCATTGAGTCTGTTCATGAGAGATATTGTAAAATTTCAAATTCCTCACGCCTCTGGTAAGGCTTAATGTCCTGGTATCATTGAACCCAAAGGACCAGAAAAAATATTGAAGTAAATTCTCGAAGTCTTAGGAGGTACATAGCGATCGAGGTGTATACATTATGTTAACAAAAATATCTCTAGCAACAGAATTCAAACACAAGGAATCGAATTTAACGATACAATATCAAGTGCTTTGGAAATGACATAAAAAAAATATGATTTATCTATTACAAACAACGTTGTACATATATCATAATTATTACTTAAATGATAGATCTGCTGAATGCAGAGAGATAATGTAATGAGGGTATATTAAAATACATCAATTCTGCATTGTTGGAAATGTATTTCTGTGAACCTTATATCTACATAGTAACTAACTCATAAAGTACTTTTTAATGGCATAAGCTTTGTTTAAAGATATGTTACTAAAGGTCTCTTCTTAAATGTAGTCTTAAACTACATTAAATATCTTGGAATCCAATTTAATAAATGTTTCAGTTATGAACTGGTAACGAGAGATTTTACAATAATCTAATCATATAAAGATGTTTAAAAATTGCTTAAGTGCTTATATAACACTAGTGTCAGTGTGTTGTTTTCTTTTACGATCTCTCTCTAATTTCAAAACTCAGATTTAGAATAAATAGATGTGCTGTTAGTAAATTTAAAAACTTTGCTTTACAATTGAGGTGGCTGCGAAGGAATTGGTTAAATTGAAAGATATAAGTCAAATTTCACCTGAAGAAGTTGTGATGAATGTGCAATAATTTGTCATAAAAGTAACAAAATGTGATAGTAGTAAATTAGACTTCCGTTCAAATACTAAATCATCATAAATATACTAGGCCCCTAAATTCAGCGGCAAATTATGGTGTAGTTATTTCTTTAATGTCTAAAAATGTTTTTTTTTGTTGCTGTTTTTCTTTTTGCCAATCGAGTGCATTTTTTGTGGAAATCGTATAAAAAGTTCAGTTTTTGGCCTGTCGGGTATGTCGAATCTTCTACATGTACCATAAGCACAGTGTTAAGTTGTCCCTTGAGCAGTTCATTATTTGTTTACGGAGATAAGAAAATATTATTCGTCGAATGAACAAAAATGTAAATAACCAATGTTTTTACAATAAATTGAAAAAAGAAAATGGACCAAAATGTTCAGTATAATTATGCATGTGAACGTTTTAATTTACTTTGCAAAAATGTTTAATACTCACAACATTAATTGTGTCATTCCGCAGTAAATTATGCGACTGTTTCAAAGTCATAGAAAGACTCGGCCGCTTCGCACCCGAATAACATCTCGTCCAGTTTAGTCTAATTATCTTTTCTGCATCCAAATAAGAATATGTGGATATCCATTACCTTGTTGTTCATGTAGATGTGCCACATAGAAGATATAAATCTAATAATGAATATGCCTCACTCATTTAGAATTATTAAATATATATGATAAAAAGATAAGAGATTAAGCTTTGAAAATGTTTGATGTTTCAATAAGAGTCAAATATTCTAAATAAGAGTGACACATACTTTATCGCTAACAATAATACTTTTAAAAGCCTTTTGAAAGTGGCAAATATCCTAAATAAAACGACATTTGCTCTTTAGAATTTCAGTTACGTTCTTCTTGTTTCCTTTACTGGTTAACCGCATAAATTGAAATTTGCGTGACTGTCATTTACTCTCGTTAAATGATTCAGTCATAATGATATAAAAACTAGCCTTTTATTTCAGAGCCGAATAGTTGTATTATTTGCTTAGTTGAATTGACATAACGGATCGTCTTATACAAAACTCGCAAACTAATGTCTAAAGAACACTCTCATATATTCGGCCATTTGATATCAATTGTAAATAATTAATTATTTATATAAACAGTACATATTAATGTAATTCTATATAATCAATAACGCATTCAACATTTTCATCATCATGCTAAGCTGAACTTTCAATTAGATCTATTTTATAGGCAATTTTACTCATCCGTCAATACACTTTCATTGTTCGTTTTTCCAAATTATAATGCTGGTAAGTTATCAAAATTTAATAAAACCAAAATTATTTTCTAAAGTATAGATAATATAATTAGAGCCATATGTTTTACCGTTTGTTCTGAATTCATAAATAATAACAATCTTGTTAGTACTGAGTGTCTATTCATCTTATCCCTTGAGAAATAAAGATAAATATAATGTTTGTCTACAGCTGTAAAACGGCAATACCGAAAGCGTTAACACAGACAAAGGCATTGTGATAAATGATGATCAGTACTCAGAATTTCAGATACAGGTGATTTTGCTCTACTGATCTTTCACTAGTGCTGTCGTCAACTGAATATTACCACGTGACTAGTGTATCAGTACCGTCTGATCATGGTCGGCACTGTTCTCTATTCAGTCGGTACATATTTTGAAATTGTCTTTAAATATGATAAAATTAAAATGGTTTTAGCGACAGGTCCATTTATGATATTTACCTTGGTGTTGGTCGAATAAGAGTTCTATTACTATATCTGATTCAGCACCTATTCACGTTAAGAAAGAAAATTCTATTTTTAGAACTTGTTTCCTTTGTAATTTAGTTATATTCTAAAAATATACTGAATATTCTGAATATTACACTTCATTGTTTTGAATTTATGCTCGAGCAACACAAATTGTTGTATGTTAGTATTGTCTTTGCAAGACATACATGCTTTGATACTTTTTATCTGAAATATAACGGGCTTTTACTCGATCAATCTTTCTCCCAATTTTCACAGAACAGCCGTTTCAAGTTGTATAAAATAGTATTATACTTATTACTCTTGAGACGAGATAAACACAGAAATAACTATAACCAGACTTTAAGCTTTTATTTAATCAAGACCAAATTGAACAGATCAGTCTCAGTCTATTGTTTATGCACCCCATCGAAATGTGTTATTTGATTTGTTTAAGTGTTACTAGGAATAATAATCATCACAAAAGTGAACAAACAAACTGATAAACAGAGTATTCTATTCGAATAATTCTAAGGAATATCTAGAGATAAATGAATATTCTAAGCAGTGCAGATACACTGTCAAATGCAAAATCGGCTTCTTTTCTAATCATTCTAAATTTTGTGATTATTCTGCATACATCAAGTTGTCCCCATAGCGAACGGATATGAAAAAAGAAGTTTTAACTTTGACATTGATATCTAATTTTCAATATTTCGTGGTTTATTAATTTTTACGCTAATCTTAACAAACACATTTAGGTCATATCTTAGCGGCCGATCTATCTTACTGGTTTTCTGTTATTTCCAATTTTGCCGGTTAAGTGACACACATGTTTTAATGAGAGACATTATGGTCAGTTAACTCAATATCAAAGTTCAGTTTTCACGGAGCAATTGTGTTAATGAGGAAAAATAATTATTACACATGAAGGGTTCATTGATTAAAACAGACAAACCACAAGGCAATTCTTAAGAATTTAAAAGTAAAACAAAGGTAAAAACAGAGATTTCAAACTGGAAAATTAAACAGAGATTATTCAAGATCAAACTTGTGAAGAAGCCATTTTGCCTTGTCCGATTACTTTTGTCATATGAGAAAAATGATAATTGAGTATTACATACGACGAATTTTGGTTAAAAAATAGATAATTAAACAAGACATGAACGAAACAGAGATTATTCAAGATCAAACTGGATTTAGCCCATATGGTTTGTATCAAATTAATGGTTTTTATTTGATGATGCATTATTGGATGCAGCGAAAATTATGTTCTGACAGATCGTCATGATTATTTGAAAACTGTAGTGAAGAACTCGGTTAATCATAATAAAGTCAAGGAAAAAGTGAAATTGTAAATCTTTAATTTGCTTCTATATTGAAATGATTGTACTAAAGGTCTTGTATTAACAAGCAAATTGTAAACAATAAAGATAGCAATAATGTAGACTTCTTGTTCTGCTTAAGTTGGTGATAGGTGGCATGGAAGGTACGTTGCACATGACAGTACCGTCCATGAACAGGCTTAATCAAACCGAGACTGCAGCATTTTCAGTTCTGTTGTTATGAACATTCTTAAGGGATATGTTTTCTTATTTTTTCTTACTTTTATTTTTTAGCATAATTTCATATCCAAAAAGATGTCGGTTGTAAGATAGTTCATTTCTTAATACAATTGTCGATATAATATATCTAACTTTTTTTACATGCTTTTAGCTCTTGGCATTATAGTTACGCACAATCAAATTTAAATGCGTTTTTTCCCCATATGAGTCTATATCATTTTAGTGACTTCCTGGGCGGCCAGACATTAATATCTAAACTCATTTAGTTTCATCAGAATAAGACTTAAATGTGTTGTCCTATTCAAAACTGTATTTATTAAGTGACCAACAGTATAAAATTAAATGTCAATGATGCATTTGTATATTAATCTTAATTAAATGGACAAAATGTATTCCATATTTCATGATGTTGCTTAGATGATTGTTCATTTGTGAAAGCGACATTTTTATACATTTAGACAATTTAACTTATCGGTCAATATACCTTGATTGTGTGTTATCTGTGTTATTGCGTACGTTAAAAAACACAACTTAATATAAACAAAAAAGCTATTTGGTAACTAAACAATATATTTAGATCCATAAATAATAACAATCTTGTTAGTATTGAGTGTCTATTGATCTTATCCCTTGAGAAATAAAGATAAATATTATGTACGACTACATCTGTAAACGGCAGTCCAAAAAACGTTAACACAGACAAAGACTTTTTGATAAATGAAGTTCAGTATTCAGATATTCAGATATAGGTCTTTGTATATCAAATAAAAGAGATAAGTGAATATTTCTAATGTTATTATGTTCCTTCATTTACTTGAGCAGAACTTATTTCGTTCGAAATGTGTCATACTTCCTTAAAATAAATAATCAGGTCCATAGATAAACAAGGCAATGAAATTGAGATTGCAATAAATTCTAGTAAAATTCTAGATGAAATTCTTGTAAAAAATCTAAAGCAGGACGGCTCTGTAAAAACTCACGCCGATAAGCTGAAACACAGCATTCCAGCTACCGTTTATAAAAAAATATGAACGAAAAAAAGGAAAGAACAGAACAGAAGCAAAGAAAAATAAATAATACAAAGAACAAAATTGAAATAGAAGACTTTGAGTTATGTGGCACACTATCAATTGCTCTGAAAATTACACTTGACACTTGATTTATTCATTGCAAACAATGTTGTGCATTTATCATTATTATTACTCGAATGATAAATTTTCTGAATACAACGAGAGAAGACACCAATTTGACATTAAAAAATGCATTTCTCTACAATATTTCTTTTATATTCCATCATCATAATAAGTGTAATTCAAATGAAAGAACGATGTAGAAAGGGTAACTATTCTTTTTGTGGATGTATTTATAACATGAACTTGATAATAGAATTTACCTAAAATGTTTATAACTTAAAAAAATAAAGGATATTAAGCTTATTAATCTAAGAACCATGTTTGCTACATTCATAAACTAAATCCATTGAAATTAGTTCTGTTTCATTTAGAAACCGGTTACGAGAGAGTTGGCAACTGTTCTATACTTAATTGAACTTCAGTTAATTTCATTTACATTTGTTTTCAGTATCCAATCTTTAGTATTGAAAACATGAAAATAAATCGATTGTTACATAATCAATGTCAGTGATGCATTTGTATATTAATCTTAATCAAATCGCCAAAATGAATTCCATATTTCATCATGTTGCCTAGATGATTGTTCATCTGTGAACGCGACACTTTTTATACATTTAGACAATTTAACTTATCGGTCAATACATTTTCATTGTCCGTTTTCTGCGTTATTTCCTCGTAAATTAATACAATTTAATAGACACAAAACAGCTATTATTGACAATAAACGATATATTTAGATCCATATGTTTGATCTACAGCTTTGAATTCATAAATAATAACGATCTAGTTAATATTGATTGTCTATTTATCTTATCCATTGAGAAATAAATATACATATAATGTACGACCACATCTGTAAACGGTAATTCTAAAAACATTAACACATACAAAGACGTTGTGATAAATGATGATCAGTATTCAGTTATAGGTCTTTGTTTATCAAATTAAAGAGTTGAATGTTCTACTCATTTCATGACAATACCTCCATTTGATTAAAGGGACTGTATTGAGGTAATGGTGACATGAATATTTTGTCGAGACATGTGTAAATTTGTATGTAAGCCTAGGTGTTAATAATATCATTTTCATTTGTTTCCTTCAGGGAAATTAGCATTTATGCAGCATATACATTACATGTTTTTGTCTAAGTCGAATTTTGGAAACGTTATACAGACTTAATTTGAAGTGAATGATTGTTTTGAGTTCTATACACACAATCATTTCTTTCCAAATTGTAATCCATTTAGAATGTCAATAGATAACAATTGATAGAACGAGACAATATAACGATAAAGACTGGAAATTACAGTTTCAAATTGAAATTAGAAACAAATAATCAAGATACGTAGATTTGAAACACAGTAAAACCAATATCGTATTACTTGTTTAAGAATATATCCATTACTTTTGACAGTTTTGCAATGAACGTCTTTATTTGCAAACCAGTTTATTAGAATTCCGAATAAGTCTCAAATATAATATTTATTTAAACATGAAAAAAAAAGTTTTATGGCACACAATTTAAGTTATTATCTTTTACGCTGTAAAACATTTATGCGCGATACTAAATCTCCCTTCTTAAAATAATGTTTTTGACATGTGACTTTTGTATGATTGTCTTTCCGGTCTATACTTTTTTATTTATGTGTACACGGTTTTTGTACCATCTTGCAAATTCTAACATAGTTTGACAAAATAATAATAATAATAATAATGATAATGATAATAATAATAATATGCAAACAAAAAACAAATATGTGAAGCATAATATTGGTAATAAGGATGATGATGAAGATGGTGGTGGTGGTAATGATGATGATGATCATGATGGTGGTGTTGGTGGTGGTGATGATGATGATGATGATGATTGTGGTGGTAGTGATGGTGGTGCTGATGGTGACGGCATCGACAACAAAGATGATCATATATAAGCTCGTACAAGAATAACAATTGCAATTATAAATCATGGTTACCTTCCGAAAAATACTGCTTCAGAATACCATGCAATCTGACAAATTATTTCGCGACACAAAACACTTGAAAGCACGTTTTGTTTTCGACAATCGGTTTTGTAGATTGAAATAGGCCAAATGTGTTTTAAATTTGCCAATATACTATATGAACTTGTTTAACACCAGTATCCTCTCTCCTTGCTGTTGACCAATATTCAAGAGATATTCTTCATTCGTATCCATCAATCAACTTTACAGAGAAACTCTTTTGTAATATAAAATGAATATTTCTTACAGTTATGAAGTCATGTCTTTGCCGTTTTTGCATTTTTTGATTAAGAAAATTGATTTGAATATTTATTCCAGTTTAGATATGCCTTATATCTTGATCCTCAGTTAAGAGCTATACAATTCATTATAATAATAACAACATATACAAAATGATTATGCAGTAGATTGGCTCAAAACTGCTTGGCTGCATCAAGAGAAAAGACTTGTTGAAAAGCATGTTAATTTGACAATATATAAACAATTCATTTAACCGAATATTCTTTCTTCTACTTTTATTTCAAAATTCATTAAGATCAGAACTGACTAAATTGAAATTAACTAATTATTTTCAAGCTACAGTTGTCTCAAAAAATGTTGCATTTCCTAATATTTTTAGACTTTATAAAGAGAAAAGGACCTTGCCATGCCGGCCTTTTGCAGGCTTTCACGTTTCAAAGCCATGTAGGAATGTTTGACACAGCTATGCCCATTTCCAATCGCGTGTTTGTGCTAATTCGACATAATAGTAGTAAACTTTGAACATGTTTGTTAACATGGTCGTATCACGTGACTGTCATTGCTAAATGTTATGGATTAAAAATAGAAGAAACAACAACAAAAAGAAAAAAATCTACAGTATAAGAAAGATACACTGTAAGAATAATAAAGAATTATACTAAAAATTAACGTTTTGATGTGATTCTAGATGTCCAACAATATCACCTCTTCTACTTTTGTCAGCAAATATTAATAATATGAATTTTGTAATAAATATAATTTTCACTGTAATAAAGTTAAAAAAACGATTGTAGCAAACATTTTTTTTTATCTCTCAAATTATTATCGTATTTATATATTTGCTAGATAAAAACAATTTACCCATCAGTTGTCTAGACACCGTTTTTAGAAATTTTTCAATTAAAAAAATCTCTTTGTGTGCCAAAATATCTGACAGGCAAAAAAGTTTATTTCTTCCAATGTCAAAGCTTTACCTTTTAAAATAATCGTTATGGGAAATTTATTTGCCATATTAGTAGGAGGCAGATGGCTTCGCCTGAACAATTATTGTTTCTAAGATACCAGAAATGGACATGTCAATAGTGCAATGATGTTAAGTTACATAATATATTTTGTATGCCAGCTCAGCTCTAATAGGAGAACATCTGAATAAAAATAAAATAAAGAAATTGACTTTTGGATTGTCGCAGGTCCGTTTTTACACAGCCAATTGCCAAATTTAATATTGTACCCGACAGGCCTCGTTTTCAAAAGAAAATTTATATAAATAATTCAGGAGTCGATCCTCTGTTAAAGATTCTCCGTTACACTTGATCTCGGACATAAAGTCTAAAGGTAATTTGTCTCTCACCGCTGATTTAGAAACTATGTGGGATAAGCAGCTGGTCACAAACAGAAAATTTCGTAATAATTACTGGTTAGTTAGCAGCAATGCCGGTTGGGTATATCGGCTGCCGAGAAATACAAAAAATAGGCTAAAAACAGACAAACAGAACAATTATGTGAATGACTATCTCTAATAAATGAGTTTAGTTAAAAATCAAAACACAAAAATAAGTTGAAAGCTTAATTAATTGATTATATGATACTTTCGAATATTTATACTTTGTCTCGTAGATAAGATAGAAATCTTTATCAGGTTGTATTAGATTATTATTATTATTGATGACACGTTCCGATAAGTTTTTATATTGTATCTTACATTGTTCTTCAACATTGATTTACATACACTCTTACTAATCATTTTTATTCATGTTTTTATTCAGATTTGTGCATAGTATACTGAATGTTAAATATAAATTATTTTAGCTGATGGCATAACAGTTGTCAATTTGAATTAATTCGGGATTATTCAAAGATTACTTTATTATGTTAAATATAATATTATGCAATGAGCAATTATTTGCTTCGCTTCTTATCAATATATATTTGCAGTTTAGCATCTATACATTTTTAAACTGTATCTTAATTAATTGAACGCATTAGTATGTTTTCCTAATTAGCAGAATCATTTATACACAAATTAATCGTATACAACAATGTTAAATTCATTTTAATTGTTATGATTTGCATGATTTTAAATATTTGCATGGATTCCTGTTTTACGCATTTAATCCCACCTTTTGCAACTATTTATCTACATTCATTCATTTCAAAAGTGCTAAACCATAACGGTAATATTTTCTTTCTGGAAAGAATCTGATTGTGATAGGTATTTTTGATGACAATTGAAAGTTATCAAGAAATAAATGTTATTGTCTGGAAGACAAAGTAGTTATAACTGACAAATATGATGATTAATAACAGTTATATAACATTTTCCCGTGCACACGCTCACAGTTCATTTAAAATTAAATATAATATCTGAGTAACACTTTGTAAATTTGTCTGGTGTAGTAATATTATTTTCAATTACAGAAATGAATTTGTTTATTCGTTTTATTATGTTTTATTCTACATATTATTGTATCGATATTTTACGGTGGGAAACGGAAATTTGGTTTATAATATACATATATAGCAAACAGAAACAATGATAATGAAAAGGTCTGTATAGACATCCATGCCTTAATATACCACAAATTTCTTTAATTGCAAGTTTTCCTTTATTTGTTCGTATCTTTGCAATACTGCGTTGCTCTGCTGGGTGCAATTGGGTGGTCCTGTATTTATTTACTTGAAGATGTCAGGAGTGGCGTTTGCGTTCCGCGGAAATCGTTCTTAAATATTATATATATTTATGGTATTGCAATATTTTACATTATTGATAAACAGTGTTAGTTCTAAATAATGCCACATATGTTGATTTGTCTTATAAAAAGTTTTTGTTAATCATCACATGACGCAAAAGCAATTATGTTTTATCTTAAGTAGGTTAAATAAATTATTGATCAAATTACAATTCTGCACAATGGCAACAAAATAAAAAATAAAATGTCACCGTCAGCGACAAAACTTCATTTAAAATACTTGCCCTCTAGAAATTAATGAAACTAATTTTAAGATTAAGAGATTAAAAATGACACATTTTTAAAGATAATAGGCTGACGCCATAGAAGATTTGAAAATATTAAGCATGTCAAATTCAATTCTTGATAATTGCCAGCTTAAAACATTGATTATTTTTACGCTTTGTTTGTGCTGGGACGACAATCAATATTTGTTTTTTTTCCATGTTTGTGTAAAGTTTTGAATTTACGTAAAAAGTATAATTATGTACAAAGTACATAAGAAATGTGTAAAGTGAACAATTATTTATGAACGATCCTTGATTATGAATCTTATTTGTAGCATTTTAGAATCTAATTTCTTTTTCAAATTAAATTTGCTTTTCATATTATTCAGTTACTGTTTTAAAATCGATTTCACTTGAAGCCAGTACATTTTATCTTATATAGATTAAGTAAAATGATTATTATTTAAGTAACGGTACACATAAAAAATTGACATTTAGAGACATTTAATGGTATCTAAAAGTTCATTATGTTTTAATATTTTGAAAAATAGTCTGTAAATAGCTTTTGATGACCCATAATAGCCCGAAATAATATTCACAGTGGAGTTCTTTGAATTATGTTATTTATAAAAAAAAATAAATCACATAGTTTTTTCCGATGGAATTCTTTTAAATTATGTCATTTATCAAAAATCAACAAATGAATAAATTTAAAGAAAAACCCATTTAAAAGGAAATAGGTTTGATAATGTACACTCTAGAACTGTAAACACGTGAACATGTACATGAACCCCTACATAACATCATATCTATCATTGCAAAATCAAAAAAAGTATTTGAATGTGTCTTGTAAAAAAGAAATAAATTTTGTTGTCAGTTTTAAAAGATTTTGATGTAAAATGTATGAACAGAGAACACGCGTTCTGCCTAAATGATATTTGAATTGATTACTAATTTCATCTTCCAAAGTGTTGGTAAAATAATGTGTATTTAATGGTACCAATAATTTGAAAATAATACGTTCTTATCTAAACGAGAAAGAAATCCCTTCAAATTTAGCAACCGAATGTTTCATGTCTACATTTATTGATGAAGCTCTCCTATAGTGTTTCTTGTGTATGTTATTCTTATCTGAAAATAATATCGGAGCTGATAATTATTGCTAAACGGTAAAAAACAACTAAAATAGCAGCTTTATTATTAGTTCCGGATTATTTTATTCTGTTTAATACAATATTCACGCACCTTTTAATACACTAATATTCTTTTTATCAAGCCTTTTAAAAAATCTACCAAAAGTTTATGGCAACAACATGGTTTTAGCGTTTTTATGTTTATAAAAAATATTTCATATCGATGTAAGATTTCTTTGCTTTGCAGTTTCTTTAAACCTGTATGAAAATTATTATGTTCCACAATATCCCACATTTTCATGATACACTTTAATACTTCTGGAGAATTTATCTGTATCTTCGGGAAAGTTTTTTCTTTTAATAAAAAGCAAAATACAAACAAAGCAAAATGATTTCATAAAATGCGCAAAATGTTTTGTTGAATGAAAAATGTAGCTTGTATAGATATCATAATAAAAATGCTAGTAATATATTTGTTAGATGCATATTCTAAAGAGATGTTATTATAAATGCATATATTTCCTATCGCAAAAACGCATTGTATACACTCAAAATGTAAATAGAAAGCGGGAAAGAGATAAAGCGATTATCACTTCAATCATATGTTAACAAAACTATGAAAATAATAATACAGAAAACACTACCATATCAACCCATTAAACTTCAAGACTTTGACGTTAATAATGTCGGTTTTGTTATAATGTCAAATTTAGTGTAAAGGGACGTCATTCTTTTAACATAATGGGAAATAAATTTCCCATGTATAATATTTAACACAGAAAGAAATAATATAAATTCTAAAATTTAATACATTCCTGTGTCAAGACACGTATTTTTGTTTGAACTGTACTTATCTAAAGTAGTATAATTAAGTTGTTAAAATAACTATAAACCACTTTGTTCATGCAATATTCAAGCATGTATGAATTAAAAAAAAAAACACTTTTCTATACAGAACATTTTTTGAACTAGAGTAAAGAAATTCACTACATTATATGGAAATTTCATACTTCTTTTATCTGCTGCAGGAACAGCAGTATTCCAGAAAACATGCACGTTTTATTAATCAATCAACTGTGCACAGAATTGATGTTTTATGACTTGAAATTCATTAATCTTGCAGTATTGTAGTCTTGTCAAAAGACTGTGCAGTATTGATCAATTAATATGATGAAGACGTTCAAGTTTCTTCATCTGCTTACTTTCCCATCACATGAGTTAGAAAGCATAGGCATAGCGGATTAAAGGAAAGTAGTTACATATGTAATACAAAAAGAATGAGACGGGTTGGAGCACCACACTAAACAATGCATTCCGGTATAAACCGGACAAGCCGTTTGAATGATTTAATGCTAAAATCTCGCATTTTCACTCGCCGGAGCGCACTTTAATACATATTTTCTGACCTTGTGATCATGATTTCTGGTACTGCTCTAACACTGTAGTGAGTTAAAGCCTAGACAAAAGGTATCCGCAAAGGATGTCGAAAACGGAAATTGAAAATTTAAGTTACCTTTTTGAACAGTGTATAGCTGGCCAATGATCAAATAAATTTTTAAATTGCGTGCAGTTTCATATTGATTGATTAAATAAATAGAAAACTACCAAAAGGACTATTTTCAATTAATGATTGTTTTATAAACGCTGTTTATGTAGTGAATATAATTTAATAAAAATAAAATAAAATGTGAAGATAATTTAAAGATAATTTTCAGACAGAATTTAAGGATTGCTATCTTTCAAAATGATTTCTAGACAACAACCGCTGAAAGTCAATTGGAGGAACGTCTCGTATTGAAATAAATATACGCTGGTAAAATGTCATTCGAGAAAATCACCTCAAGCCGGTATTTCCAAAAATATTCATTTATTAAATCCACACTGAATTGACTTAAATGTGGTATTTATTCTGAATTATTTCAATATTAATACGCCGCTTGCGAAATTGTGATTTGGAAAGAATGCCTCATTTTAAATTGCTCAGTAGTTTTAACATAAGTAAATTAAAAACCAGCTTCGTTAAAAGAATATAATCAAAGCCAAATATGAGCACTCAATCTGAGTTGAAGTTACGAAACAATAATATATTTATGCGATCGTTAGTTTATTGTTATTGCTTATGATTATTTGTCTGAAAACAAAACAATAGTTGTACTTGTCTTGTAAAAAGGGTCTTTCAAAGTAACAAGCGGAACACGTAGTTCATATTATCTTTATTAATATGTCTTTTTTCCGTAACATGTCTAAAGAAGAGATGACATGTGTCTAGTTTTTAACAAAAACAAACAAAATTGAAATATGTACAACTATGATACCTTGAAACTCTTTATGACGATAATTCTTGAAGACATTAATTCTAAGATTTTTATTCCTACCGACTTTCATATATTTTGCAAAAGACAGCTGTATAAAAGTAAGCCGAGACACCTTTCTTTGCCTCATTAGTTTCAAGTAATGGTTTTTAATCTGGGCATCTTTGACATTTTAAAACATAAATCAATTTGCAACATACGTCCAGACGCATTATATCACCAACGATAAATTATTTTATATTTTGAATACGTAGTTCGTGTTCTAGAAAAAATCCATGTTTTTACTTTGCTTTATATTACGGACAAACTGGCTGATATACGTTCAAAAACGTGATTTTATTATTGCATTATCCCGTATTCTGGTAAATTCTTACACTTGATAACTTAAGGTGTTTTCTGTCAGATCTTTTGCATTGTTTGAATGTTGTTTTTTTAAGGTTGGAGACTTAATACCGTTTAGGAAAAATGGAAAACAGGATATTTTGAAGTAGTTTAAGGCTAGAAATTGTACAATTCAAAAATTCTAATGCTCTTAATGCTAAGAGATGAGAAATCTTAAAAAATCTTCCATATTTTTAGAATTTCATGTAGAAAAATGCATGGCATGATATGATTTTTTTCGATCACTGTTTTTGGTTGTACGAAAGCATATGTTAGAGCAAGTATTTGATATTTTATCTCTGACTTGCACTTTAACTTTGTGCAATAACAAATATTATATCCAAACCTTTGACACAATTGGACCAAATACAACCTTAAAGAGGAGGGTAGAAATCAAATGTTATATCTGCACTTCAGTTGAACAAATCACACTTCGTTATCAACACTTTCTGCTGAAACAACATATGCTTTACACTAAAACGCAAGTGAACAAGTTATACAATCTAACACGTTTCCGGGTACAATAAAGAATATGCTTTCATAGATGATATTATACTGTATATGTTAATAAATTATATATTTTTGTGAGGACAATGGTTTGCTAATACAGCATTTTTATTTGTTTGAGTAGTGTATTCATGGCTCTATACTTTCAGGTCTGTTGAATTCATATGGAATTTAGATACTAATCGAGCATGTTTTACATCAATTTTTCAATTCTTGAAATAAGCGAAACTTAATAACTTGCAAAAATGTCTAATTTTACAGTACCCCTATTAAGAAACCTCTTTCGAGAACATGAGAACATGAGGTTTGTATTACGTCAGAAGTTTGACAAACTCATTAAGTCGTTACAAGATAAATGAACCTCAACCTAATCAAAAGAAGTTTCATCTTTATTTTTTCTGCATAATTTGATTGATTCGAATGATGTGTGTCAACTTTAATTTCCCAATATTTCTTTATTGACCTTTTAGCAACTAATCATATCTCCGTCTTGGCAATTATCTTGATGAAAATAATTAAATTTCACAGGTTTTGAAAAAAATTGATTCGAACATGCAAGACGACCGAAATCTCATAGAATATTTATTCTATAACATTGAAAACCACTTCGATGATTAAGACTAAGTCAAAATAGTTTAGTTTATCCCCAAAATATAAGAATCGTTGCAAAACATAGGTTTATAAAACAGATTTAAGACGTGAAATAAGAAGAAATAATCACGAAATCAAGAAAAAAAAAAAAAAAAGAAAAAAAAAAAACAGCACCACCCCAAAAAAACAAAAAAAAAAACAACAAAAAAAAAACAAAAAAAAAAAAAACAAAAAAAAACCACAAAAAACAACAACAAACAGATATAGAACTGTATCGGGTTATGAAAATTTCTTATAAATTATGATTCTCCAATGAATATTTTTTTAAATATAAATTGTTCTTGTAAAGGCGTTTCAGGCCTCTAAAAGTAATAAGGTTTCATCTGCAAACTTTTTAATAATGATTTGAAGGCATTATTTGTTATTCGCGTGGGGAACGTAGCTTTGAATGTAAAACATTTGTTATAAACCTAGCATAACACCATATTTTGTTTTAGTGTGATTTAAGATCTTGCAGGTAATTCCAGTATATCCATTATGATAAAAGTATATAATTTTTCCCATTTTCGAATTTTGGAAACATTTTTATAAGCTCATACCATCATGTCCAGAAATAATAGGCAGCTTTCTATGACATAACAACAATATAGAAAGATAAATGTTTGCTTAATGGCTATTGAAACAGTAATATATACTAATTACAAACCGTTGTAGATAAGCATAAATAGTAACTAGTCTTTAATATTCCTGTTGGACTCGCTTTTATTAAACGCGAGATTCATACGCTAAATCTCTTGCCATACTAAGTAGAATTGATTACATATCCGAAAAAATTGAAATAAAATAGACAAATTGACAATACAAATTTCTATTACAGGGATTGTCTTATGAGTGCATATTCTTATCTTTAGATCTATTGAAAATTACTTTCAGACTCAACATGTTAAAATGAAACGGTGTAAAATAAGGTGTAAACAGAAGTAACAATGGCAGCGCATTGGTGTTTATAGCCTATGCTCATTTTGATCAACTTATATTTTCATACTAAAGCAGAACTTTTTTTGTTTTTGTTTTTCAAAATACGTTATACTTCATTTACTTCAATAATACATGTCTTTCCATTATCTATTTCACTGTGTAAGCAGGTGTTACTAATCAGGTTCGCAACATGGCATTACAAAAGCGCTAATAACTTATGAGTATACTAAAGAGCACACTGACAATTTTTTATTATCTCAAGCCTCGAGATCTTATATTCTAATCTAAAGGTACTTACTTTAAACGTTTGATGTTCTAGCTATAGCTATTCATGTAAAAGGAAAGTACGATTTAATTCATGTTTATACTGACCAGGTCCATAAACGAAACGCAGGCATTGAAATTGAGATTGCAATCAAATCTGAAAATGGGGTTATCCCTGGGCAGCAGTGACACAACAATATTACGAAAATTTGCAGACTCGGTTTCCATTAGTCTATGCATGAGAGATAATGTAAATTGCAAAATTATTCACACCCCCTGGTAGCGGCCTTAGCGGTATCAAATCTTCAACATTTTAAGTTCTGGTATCATCTATCCCGAATAACTAGAAAATGTTTTACTTAAGTGAATTCTAGAAATTCTATAAAATTCTAAGGCTTAACGTACGTTTTTATTTTGTTTTATTTTTCTTCATGAGTCTGTTAAAACTCAAGTACACCAGCAAGCCGGCAAAATGCGTTCAAACTAATACATGCCTTTCATGAACACAATATTTCAAACAGTAAAATCCAAACACAAGAAAGCGGATTAAGCGATACAATATCAAGCGCTTTGAAAATTACAAATACTATTTGATGTATCTATTACGAACCACGTTGTACATATATCATAATTATTACTTGAATATTAAATTTGCTGAATGCAGAGCGATAATGATGGTATATTAAAAATACATCAATTCTGCATGGTAGGAAATGCATTTCTTTACATAGTTTCTTTATTATATAATTAATAAACATTAATTTATACACTATAAAGTATACCTTTTTAGGTGAAAGGTGATTTATCCTTTTATAGTTTATGATTGAAACTTATAGTTTGCAAAAAGTAAATTTGATTAAAAACCAATTATAGAATGTTTGAACACCTTTTTATAACTACACCTAAACGTAATTAAAGTCAAACGGATAGGATTACTGTTAAACAGTCATGACAGCTTCTTTTAAAGAATTAATATTTCATCTAAAGAATTCGGCTAGTTCTTAAAACTAGTCTAAAACTAAATAAAATATCTCGAATCCAATAAAATAAATGTTTCAGTTATGAACAAGTAACGAGAGATTTTACAATATTCCTATCCTTCTAAGATGTTCCAATATTGCTTAAGTGTTGATTGTACGACACAAGTGTCAGTGTGGTGTTTTCTTTTACGATCTTTCTCTAATTTTCAGAACTCAGATTGAGAATAAACAGATGTACTTTTGATAAATTTAAAAACTTTGATATATCACACTGCGGCGGTTTCATTTTTATTTTCTTTCCTGCATCCCAGTAAGTATATGTGGATATCCATTACCCTGTTGTCCTTCTGCAGATGTCACATTAAGGACATTCAAGCAACTTAGGAATATGCCTCAGTTAGAATAAATATTTATATTAAATAAATAAGAGGTTAAGCTTTATAACGTTTGATGTGTTTGCAGGTGTAAAATATCCTTAAACCAATTTCATTTTATTGCTATCAATTGCTCTTTAAACAGAATTGTTTCATGTTTTTCTTGTCTCCCTACTCATAAATTCAATTTTGTCTAACAGTTTATATTGATCATGTATTGTCAATGAATGCTTCAATCAAATTGATATAGAAACAAGCATTCTATTTCAGAACCAAATCATGCAATTCTTTGCTAAGTAAAATAACTCTTTGCCTAGTAAAATATACTAAAGCTTACATAATGAATTGCCAAATGCAACTTTCGCAAACTAATGTCTAAAGAACACGCACACCGTTTCTGTCATATTTAAATAATGATTTGAACCAAAAGTGCATATAATGGTAATTCTCAATGAACCAAGAGTGCATTCAATATTTCAACATGCTGCTAAGCTAAACTTTTATCTTGAACAATTTTATGGGCAATTTTACTCAACAGTCAATACAGTTTTGTTGTTCGTTTTTTTAAAACTATTATGCTGGTAAGATAACACAATCTTATATAATCGAAATTGCTTTCCGGAAAATAAACAATATATTTTGAGATATATGTTTTACCGGTTGTTCTGTATTCATAAATAATAACAATCTTCTTAGTACTGAGTGTCTATTCATTTCCCTTGAGAAATATAGATAAATATAATGTTGACTACAGCTGTAAACGGCAATACCGAAAGCGTTAACACAGACAAAAGCATTGTGATAAATGATAATCAGTACTCAGAATTTAAGATACAGGTTATTTTGTTCTACAGATCATAAACAAGTGCTGTCGGCAACTGAATATTCCAATGTGACTACTGTATCCGTGCCGTATAATCATAACTGGCTCTGTTCTATATTCAGTCGGTACATATTTTGAAATTGTCTTCAAATATAATGAATGGTTTTATCGACATGTCCATTTAAGATATTAAGCTTGGTGTTGGTCGAATTAGAGCTCTATTGCCATAGATGATTTAGTATCCATTCTTTCCATGCCAATAAATGAACTTTATAATTTTTTTTAAATCTTGTTTCTCTTTTAAAATTTCTAATATTCTTATAAATTATTGTTGAATATAAAAATTCAGTGTTTTGAAAATACGCAAGAAAAACCCTAATTTGCACAATTAGATTTTGTTAGGTTGTTGCATGACACACTTTATTTGAAATCAAACTGAATTTTACTTGATCAATCATTCTCCCAATTTTAACAGATCAGCCGTTTCAAGTTGTATAAGATAGTATAATATTTATTACTCCCGAGACGTGATAAACACAGAAATAACTATAACTAGACCAAGCTTTTATTAATTAAGACAAAATTGAACAGATCAGTCGCAATCTATTGTTTATGCACCCACCGGAATTTGTTATTTGATTTGTTTAAGTGTTACTAGGGAAAATAATCATCACAAAAGTGAACAAACTGACTGATAAATAGAAAATTATATTCTGATCAATGATATTGAGGAATATCTAGAGATAAATGAATATTCAAAAGTGGCTTCTTATTTATTCATATCAAATTTTGTGATTTTTTGCATATATCGAGTTGTCCCATTTGTGAACGGATATATAAAAAAGAAATTTTAACTTTGAATTGATATCCAATTTTCAATATTACTTGTCTGTTTGAACTTTACACCAATTCTAACATATTTAAGTCATATATTGGCGGTCGGTCTATCTTACTGGTTTTCTGTGATAAATAATAGGTCATTACCATCTTCGCCGATAAAGTGACTAATTCAACATATTCTATTTATCAGCTTTAGGAGACATATGGTAATTAAACTCAATGTCAAAGATCAATTGCCATGGAGCCATTTCGCCTCGTCCGATTACTTGTGTCATATGGGGAAAAATGTTTATTACATTAAAATGGTTCGAACCTACAATTCCTTTGTTCAAAGATAGACAATTTAAAGACAAGACATAAATGAAACATTTTTTCAATATCAAATTATATTAAGCCGACATGGTTTGTATCAAATTTATAGAGATTTTTAATGTTCTCAAATGATGTATTATTGAATGCAGCGAAAATTGTGCCTCTGACAGATCGACGTGATTTTTAGTAACACAGTGCAGACACAACTCAATAATTTCTACACTTAATTAAATAAAACTTGTACACATGCAACAATAAAGGTCTCATTTAACAAATATTTATAAACAACAAGAGAAGTTATTTAAGAATTATGTCTCAATTATCTGTTTTATTATCAACCAGCTTCTTCCATTAGCTGATTATAACATAATTCATTCAGAACTCCATATTGACTTTTAATTTTACTTCTGTTTGCGTAAAAGTTTAAATTCATGTAAAAAAGATAATTATGTACAATGTACACAAGAAATGTGTGAAGTGTACAACTATGTTTTAAAGATCCTTGATTATGAATCTTATTTGTAGCATTTTAAAATATTTTTTTTTCAAATTTAATTTGCTTTTCAAAATCATTTACTAAAAATCGATTTCATTTTTAAGCCAAATGTATTAAGTGAATTATTATTTTTTAAGTAAAAGTACACATAAAAACATTATATATTGATCAAACTATTACAGATAACTAATGGTTGCTCAAAGCTTATTATGATTTAATATTCTGAAAACCAGTGTGTAAATAGCCTTTGGTGACCAATAAAAGCCTGACATATTATTCACAATGGAGTTCTTAGAATTATGTCATTTCTTAAAAAATAGTTACTTATCTTAAACATCATGTCATTTATTAAGAAATAACAAATTATTAAATTCAAAGAAAACTCAATTAAAATGAAAGAGGCTTGATAATGTACACTCTAGAACTGTAACAAGTGAAATATAACATGAACCCCAACATATATCTATCTACATATGGACATGGCCTGCACAAAGAAATAAATTCTATTGTAAGTTTTAAAATATACTGTAAAGTATCAAATGTGTGAACAGAAAATACGCTTTTTGTCTTATGATATTTGAATTGATTAATAGCTTCAGCAACCAAAGTGTTGTTAGAATAATGTTTATTTAAAGGTACCAATAATTTGAAAATAATACGTTCTTACTTTAAACGAGAAAGAAATCCCTTTATATTAAGCAAACGAATGTTTCATGCTTACACAAGTTGATGAAGCTTTCCTTTAGCGTTTCTTGTGTATGTTATTCTTGTCTGAAAGTAATATCGGAGCTGATCTTAAAGTGTTTAAAGCAAATTAATTTTCTGTATGTAATTTACCAAATTATTGCTTTAACATTTTATAAAGAATATAACTTAAATACTTGTATGAAAAAATACATTAAATTGCGCACTTTTCGTTAAAGCGAATGGTGCATGCACACAATTATTGTCAAGCGGTTAAAAACAACTAATAAGCAGCCGGAACATTTTATTCTGTATATGTACAATACTCATCAGTGTTTAGAATAACTTTAACATTCTGTTCGACAAGCCTTTTAAAAATTAATCACAAGATTTTGGAAGGAATTTATTTTTACAGACTTATGATTCGTTTCGGACATTTATTCTGTTTATGTACAATTTTCATGCGTGTTTGAATTAACTGAAAAATTCTGCTCGACAAAAAAAATCAATTATAAGATTTTGAAAGCAACACTGTTTTAGCGTTTTTAAGTTTATAAAAGAAATATTTCACATCACTGTAACACTTCTTTGCTCTGTAGTCTCTTTCAACCTGTATGAAAATTACCATGTTCCATAATATCCCCCATTTTCACGATACACTTTAATACGCCTGGGGAAATTATCTGTACGTGAAAGTTTTATTGATTATTGCCAATACAAAGAAATGATATAGAGCAATATTATAGCTAAAATACAAGCAAAATGATTTCATAAAATGCATAAAATGTATTGTTCAATGATCCATGATAAATGTAGCTTGTAAATTTTTCATAATAGAAAGGCTGGTGATATATTTATTTCCTATCGTAAGAAACGCATTGTATATATTATTTAATTTGTAAAACTGCAAATAATTCCGGATAAAAATAGCTGGAAATATAATGAAGCGATTAACATTACAATCATTTATTAACTTAACTAAACTATGAAAATAATTATACAGAAAATTTTACCATATCAACCCATTTAAGGGAACTTCAAGACTTTGACGTTGATAACTTCTGTTTTGTACTAATGCCAAACTTAGTGAAAAGGGAGATCATTCTTTAAAAATAATGGGAGATAAATGTGCCATATTTAACACAGAAAGAAATAATATAAATTCTAAAAACATTTCTATGTCAAGACACGTATTTTTGTTTTGAACTGTATTTAAATGTATCTGTAGTAGTACAATTAAGTTAAATAGAATTATAAACTACTTTGTTCATGCAATATTCAAGAATGTACGAATTAAATCCTATACAGTTTATTTTTCTGTACTAGGGTAAAGAATGCACTACATTATATGCAAATTTTATACTTCTTTTATCTGCAGGAACAGCAGCATTCCAGAAAGCATTCCAGTTTTATTAATCAATCAACTGTACACGGAATTGATGTTTCATGACTTGAAATTCATTAATCTTGCACTATTGTAGACTTTCAAAACCCTGTGCAGTATTGATCAATTAAGATGATGAAAATGTTTAAGTTCATTCGCTTGCTTACTTTCCCAGCACGTGAGTAGCATAGCATAAGCATAGCGGATTAAAGGATCTTAGTAACATATGTAATAGAAAAATGTTTCCGACTAAAAAAGTGTTAGAGCACCGCAATAAATATCGCATTTTCACTCGTACAAACGCACTTTAAGACGTCTAATTTATCTCCTTACACCTATTTAAATACAAAATTGAATAAAAAAAGTTAGAATCGGTGAAAAAAATTGGCATTGCTCTACCTTTTGATCATGATTTCCTAAAGCGTCTGGACTCTGGAGGTACTGCTTCAACACTGTAGTGAGTTAAAGCATAGAAATAAGGTATCCCAAAAGGACTTCCGAAACGGAAATTGAAAAGAAAGTTACCTTTTTGAACAGTGTATAGATGGCAAATGATCAAAAATATTTGTTGGAATGGAGTTCCATATTGATTAAAATAATAGCAAAACTTTCAAAAGGAATGCTTTTGTGATTGTTTTATCGAAACCGTTTGTATAGTGTAGATAATTTGAAAATAAATGTGAGGATAATTTAAAGATAATGTTCTGGCAGATTTGAGGGATTGGTATCTTTCAAAATGAGTTCTAGACAAAAGCCGAGTAAATCCGTCGGCAGTCATTTGGACAAAGCCTTGAAATATATATACGCTGGTAAAATGTCATTCCAGAAAATCACAGTAAGCCGTTATTTATATAAGTAATTCTTCATTATATCCGCGATGTTTTCTTTTATTCTGAATTATTTCCGCTTGTGAGCCTGTAATCCGCTGGATTAGAAAGAAGTTAATTTGGAAAGAATGCCTTGTTTTGAATTGCACATTTGTTTTAAAATACATTAATTAAAAACCAGCATGGTTAACAAGCTACCTGCTTAGTGTTCAAACATTCGAAATGAATTAGGTTTATGCTTGTAGCAGCAATACTTTTATCTTTTTGTATTGATTGCAATGAAGTGTCTCAAAGTGAAATTGACTGTTAAGATTATCATCGAAGCAAAATATGAACACTCTCATATTTCAGTTTGTTTGTTTGTTTGATTGGGTTTCACATCTCACCGACACAGTGTAGGTCATATGACGACGGTCTAGCTTTATTGGTGGAGTAAAACCTCATGCTGTGCATAATTTCAGGCACGAACCGGCACCTGACCAGAACCACCGACGTTCCGTAACCTAGCTTGATAGCTTACTCACATGAAATAATTCAAAGTCCCTGTCGGGATTCATACCCACAATGGCGAGGAACAAGTCGTTTGTTGTCATCGACCTTAACCACTTGGCCAAGGACGCCGCCTCAAACTAATGTTGAAGTTATGAAATGTTAGAATATCATAATGTGTTCGTAAGTTATATGTCTGAAAAAATAACAATAGCTGAAGTCTCGTTATAAGGGTCTTTCAAAGAAAAAACAACAACAAAACTATATGTATGAACACGTAACTCACATTATCTTAATTAATATGTCTTTCATCCGTAACGTTAGAAGAGATAACATTTGTCTGGTATTTAGCAAAACAAACAAAAATGATATATGTACAACTATCATACTGTGAGACCCATAATGACGGTAATTCATGAAGACATTAACTTAAGTTTTTTTTTCATTACCGACTTTATATATTTTGCAAAGGTAGCTGTATAAAAGTAAGCTCTTTGCGTCATGAGATTCAATTAAAAAATCATGCAAGAAATACAAGATAAATAAACATACAAAATATCTAAAAAATAAATGGTGAAGTATGTCTGGAGGACACTATGGCTTTATTTCGATTACTGAAATATTTGCTTCTTCTGCTTTTTATGCAAACCCTACGCCCTAAACTGTTCAATTTTGTATACATTTTTGCAACCATATTAAAATTTCATTATGATATAATTCTATTCAAACAAAATTTGAGAAATTTTGATCGTTATTAAATTTCTTCAATTGACGATCGGCACTGAGAACTAATACGTTATGCAAGAAAATAATTTAAAGTCCTTCAATTCATAACAGACATGTCGTATATGAACAAAAATAAAACAATATCACGATATGGCAAGGACTTTAGAACAATTCGTGTAAATGCTGTACTTTTTTGATAGAATGTCATCAAAATAGCCATCTTGCGTAATAAAAGTCTGAAAATCAGTCTATATAATAGTAGTATTTTAGCCAATCTTTCAATTATGTCATTTAAAGTCTTCTTGAAGAGTGAAATATATATTATATCTATGCTTGGAGACAGTTGTCAAAATGTGATTAACATGTCATTTTCATCATTGTTTGATCCTAAAAATAGCCAGTTGATTTCAATAATTCTACGATACATCAATTCAGTTCAGGTATTATACAATTAGAATTTACTTTTTTATAATCAAATTGACTAATTCAAATAATGTAAAGCTAAATTTTAAAAAAAAACTTATTTTAATGACTAACATTTTTTTAATTTAAATCTTGAATAAAGCATTGATAAAGAAAAGAGAAAAAAAGAAAAAGAAAAAAAAAGCAATTTGAACTTGTAACGGGAGACTTTTCAATGAAAACAGCCATTTTTCACAAAATGCTCATGAAGTAATGGGTCCATTTGTCTATCTAAACAAAAATATTCATCATTTCAAAACATATGCTGACTGAATAGCGAACATTGCAATCCTTGGTAGATGGTAAGGACGTGCCGACTGATCTTAATCTTAGTCACTGGGCGCATGGGAGATTAGTAGGCACCAGCAGCGTAAAGTTAATGAAATGTTACCTCACTTTCTAAAATTCATTTAAATATATGAATGTACATGAATTTAAAAAGATATGAACAAATAGATAAACAAAGGAATGAAACAAAGGAAACGACTATGAAAAATGACCGATTAACAGTGGAGCTCCTGTATTGCTGATTATCCGTTTTCAACGTATCTTCGGTAACAAAATAATTGATCTCAGGAATAATGCTCAAAGAGTCGTGACAAACTGTATATTGTATAGTAAAATTGAAATTAATTTCTTTTAATTATACAGTTCTCATGCATATTTTACTGTTACGAACTAAAGAATCTCAAACAACTATACATTTCTTAAATCAATGCATTCATTAAAGTAAAGATAATGTATACATAGAGTAGTTACTCTGCTTCAAAATAACACTGCAATTTTCATTGACGCATTATTGTATGACCCTTATATAATATCACGTTGTGAAACTGATTGGACTGCAGCTGGTTATAGGGATAAAAGACAACACATATTGACATTGTATGGCGCATTTTGAATTAAACTATTAGAGAAGACCAAATTACGATAGAAATATAAACTTTCAAGTGGACATTATTCTGATAACGCAAATCACTCCAAATTTGATCAGTTGTCGAAAACCGTTTATAAATAATTCATCCGTTTAGATTTACCAACAATGTAGTACTCTACACTCTAGAGTGTAGTCTACTAAATTACGTGTCTTGAGTAGATTATGCATAATCACTGAAATATAACAGTGAATTACATTATGACAATTTAATAGTCCGATCTCACATTTACATAAAGACTTATTTTATATCTTTATTTTTTGTACGAGAATTCATTGTAGTTTTGTTACCATGATATTTGCCGTTCTACAATTTTTTACATTTTCAGTTTAACAATTCGTTATTTCAATCAAATATATATGTAATAAACACAAAACATAATTGAGTAGAAAGCTACAAGCTTTTGTTTAGAAACTCTTTTCTTATATACATTTTAATACCTTTTAAAAATCAAACACGGTGAACATTAAAACATAAATCAGGTAAATGGTGTTCGCTTACTGTTTCATTCAAAAGCGAAACATCCAAAATACATTAATTTGCGTTTAATCAAAACATCGAATTAGATCAAATCGCATCATATCTGTCAAATTGGTAACACAAAGAGTATATATCATTTTTATTTATGTTGCTTTCGCTTTTAATTTTGAATTATAGATCTCCTATTATCAAAGTGTTCTTTTGTATATTTCAGAATTGTAAACGAACACATTGCTTATTAAGTGTTCATTTAATAATGCAATGTGTGCTTAGTAATCAATCTTTTCGATAGACTTTTAAAGATCCTGTATGTTGAAATTCAGGTTGTTACCACACTTAAGTGAAATCTTATATATGTATATAATTATGCTTCTAAAACAATTTTCAAACATCGAAGAATATGTAAACTGTGTAGTACAAATATTTGTTCACTTTATATGTAGTCGTTAAAATATATGAAGTCATTTCTTATTGAAAGATTTGACTTACACTTTATAGAAAGTAAATTTCTAATTACCTCCCTTTATTAACATGAAATGTAAATTCGGTAATATCTTTACAAATATTGCTTTTTAGAACTTACAAAATAGATAAATCTTCATTTGAGCATTATATTTATGATATAAAACCATAAAATTTGAGTTACAGTATTTTACACACATTTTTATGAACTTGGCGAATTTTATCTTAGACTAGCTATTTGGTGCCAATGCATGGATATATACCATATTAGCCATACTGATGCAGTTTTTTACTCTGAAAGAAGAGAGAGTTGAATATATGATTAAAATCCTAACATAAAGCATTTGTAAACATATTCAAAAGAATTATATACATCGCAAAAGCAGACGATATCAACATTTTATAGTTTCGAACACTCGTTTGTCCTCTTAACCCATTACTTCATGAGTATTTTGTGAAAAATGGCTCTTTTCATTGAAAAGTCTCCCGTTACAAGTTCAAATTGCTATAAAACTATAACAACTGCTTCAATACTAATCAAACTTGGCACAAATGTTGACTGGACCATTACCTTTGCAACAACATGCTCAGGCTTAAATTTCCTGTTACCATGGCAACGAGGGGACATCTCAAATTTGCCAAAAATCACTATTTGCGTTGATTTTTTCCATCAAAATTGACTTCAAAGTACTGCAACTTCTCAATGGATTGAGATAGAGTCAAATGCTTTTCAGCGTTGGTTACACGTTTCCTTATGATCGATCTGGGGTCATTTTTAGCCTCTCACAAGTCCAAAATTTTCTTAGCGATGAGGGGACTCCCCTTCAAAACCCCGAAACAGAAGGGGCACATCCCCTTCTGGCAACCCCCTAATGTATCTTTGGTTTGGGGCCGCGCCGAATAAGTGGTCACTTTTTTAAACAACATTTCTCAAACAAAAACAAGTGTTGGGGGCCTAAATAAGACATTTGTTCACCATTTGAGACACCAAAAAAGGGGGGGGATGAAAAAGGCGTTAAAAGGCGTATATATCGCGGGTGAAAAAGGCGTTAAAAGGCGTATACGTATATCGCGTAATGGGTTAATTTAAGGCATTTGACAAGGTAAAGGATAATACATCAATTATAACTAATGAATTTATCAATTAGTTTAGTTACTTTTATTTTAGCTGGCTTATAATAACAGATTTAAGAGAATTAATCACGAAATAACCTAAACAAACTACAAAATGCGAGTTTTCAAATACAGAACAGTATATGTGATTTATGAAAACTTCTTATCATTAAGATTATCCTGTAAACGTTGCTTTTAATATGAAGTCATCTGGTAAAGGCAATTTAAGCCTCTGAAATTAATATGAGTTTTCATCTGCAAACATTTTGTTATCATGATTTTAATTGTTTATCGCATTGAGAACATGTCTTTGAATGTAAAACATTTGTTATAAACCTAGCAAGACTTATCGAAAGTGGTATATTTACATGATTGTAGTTAATTTCAATTACGAAAATACTTTAAGGCCCTCAATCAATATATTGCGAATTATAACTGTTACGGAAACTTAAACAGGACACACAAAAAAAAGCATAACACATTTTTTGTTTTAGTGTGATTTAAGCTCTTGCAGGTAATTCAAGTATATCCATTATGATGTAAGTGTATAATATTGCCCATTTTAGAAACAAAATATCCCATTTTTATAAGCACATACCATCATGTCCAGAATTAATTGGCAGTTTTCTGTGACATAACAGCATTATAGAAAGATAAGTATTTATCTAATGGCTATTGTAACAGTAATATATACTAATTACAATCGTTGTGGATATACATAAAGAGTAACTATGTCTTTACTATTCCTTTTGGACTCCATTTTATTAAACGCAAGATTCAGACGCCAAACCTCTAACGATACTAAGTAGAATTGATTACTAGCGATCGAGGTGTATACATAATGTTAACAAAAATATTTCTTACAATAGAATTCAAACAAGGAATCGAATTAAGCGATACAATATCAAGTGCTCTCGAAATTACACATGACATATGATTTATCCTTTACAAACAACGCTGTGCATATATCATAATTATTACGTGAATGATAAATTTTCTGAATGCAGAGAGATAATTTGGGTATATTAAAATACATCAATTCTGCATTGTAGAAAATGCATTTCCTTACACTGTTTCTTTATTATATAATTAATGTATTTACACACTATATAAGTATACCGTAGGTAAAGGTGATTATCCTTCTTGTTGATGTACGAATTTGATAAAACAATTATGTGAACCTTTTACCTACATAGTAATTAACTCACGAAGAACTCTTAACGTCATAAGACTGCTTAAAACAAGTCTAAAACTAAATGAAATATCTCGAATCCAATAAAAATAAATGTTTCAGTTATGAACAAGTAACGAGAGACTTTACAATAATCTTATCCTATTAATATGCTCCAAAGTTGATTAAGTGTTAAGTGTATAACACTAGTGTCCGTGTGGCGATTTCTTTCAAGATCGTGCACGAATTTTCAGAACTCAGAATTAGAATTTACAGATTTACTGTTGGTAATTTTAAAAACTTTGATATATCACACTTTGATGGTTTTAGTCTAATTTTCTTTTCTGCATCGCAATAAGTATACGTTGATATCCATTACACTTTTGTCCTACTGTAGATGTCACATTAAGGACATACAAGCTACTAAGGAATATGTCTCAGAATAAATAAATATATACATGTATATATTGAATAAATTAGAGGTAAAGCTTTAATAACGGTTGATGTGTTATCCTAAAACGCTTTATTGCTATCAATTGCTCTTTAAACAGATTTTTATTCATGTTTTTCTTGTCTTCTTAATTGGTTGATTTGTAAACTCATCAATTTAATTTTGCCTGGCAGTTTATATTGGTCATTTTTTGTCAATGAATGATTTTAATCACAATGATATAGAAACAAGCATTCTATTTCAGAACCAAATAATGCAATTCTTTGCTAAGTAAAATTATTCTTGCTAAGTAAAATTATTCTTTGCTAGGTAAAATATACTTAAGCTTACATAATGAATTGCCTAATGCAAATCTCGCAAATAATGTCTACAGAACACTCACACGTATTCAGTCATTTGTAAATAGTGAGTTAAATTAAAAGTGCATATTAATGTAATTCTGAATGAACCAATAGTGCATTAAATATTTCAACATGCTGCTAAGCTGAACTTTTATCTTGAACAATTTTTGGGCAAATTTACTCATCAGTCAATACACTGTCGTTGTTCGTTTTTTTAAAAACTATTATGCTGGTAAGTAAACACAATTTCATTTAACCAAAATTGCTTTCCGGGAATATTAACAATATATTTTGAGCTATATGTTTTACCGGTTGATCTGAATTCATAAATAATAACAATGTTGTTAGTATTGAGTGTCTACTCATCATATCCCTAGAGAAATAAAGATAAATATAATGTATATATAAACGGCAATACCGAAAGCGTTAACACAGACAAAGGCATTGTGATAAATAATGATCAGTACCCAGAATTTCCGATACACGTTATTTAGCTCTACTGATCAAAATATAATTTCACACTTTTCAATGACGAAACTACTTTTTTTAAGATTTTCTCCCATGTGGAACATCAATTTTATTTTTGCTGACAATTCTGACAATGTCAGACTGTTTAAAGAAAAACAAAGCTGAAATTGATAAATAACTTAAATGTCAAAAGTAATAAAAAGAAGAAAACTTACTTCTATTCATTCAAATTCCAGTCACCAAATTTCGTCTCTAAAGTTTTTGTTTCATTTTAACAGTCTAAAAATAAATTCCTTCCACATGCAAAACTGCTCTTGATGACATTTGGGCATATTAAAGTATCCAACGAGCAATAACTGCCGTATGCTTTATGAAATGACAGCCATCAGCCCGAAGAATAAGTAAACAACCCAGCGTTCCTGAGCCAGCCTTTGAAGTTTTCCTTGCTGCTTTTTTAATGTTTTCACATCTGTTAACACTTATGTTTATGTCTGTTTCAGTACTCAAACAGTTTTCTTTCTTTTAAAAAGGTGTATGACTAACTTATCCAAATGATATCCCTCGGAATCAAACGCAATTATTTTCCTCCCGTGAAAAACATAACTTTACAAAAATGGCTGCCGCTTACATTTAACAAAGCCAGGTCTAATATCAATTCGCAGTAAGTAACAGAAATATGGAAGAAGATTGGACTTTTTCTTCTACAATAATTGTTTGTTTTTATTATTAAAACAAGCGATCATACATATTTTTTTAATAAAATGAATAATATCACTGTCATTTAACGTTAATTGTTGAATTTATTTTTCAGCTCAAAACTTCTTGTATTTAATGAGAAATTCCGACCGACTAAATGGTGCTCTCAATGGGGAAAACAGATTTTAATATTGACGTTAATATTATGGAAATTTCGTTTAAACTTGTTTTTAAGCATAAAAGAAAAAGAAAATTTGTTTGTTTGTTGTGTAAGATGTAATTTTATTTCATCTCGTGAACTTTAAAAACAGTATTCTCACTCGTGTCTCTCACCGCTGATTAATAAGTTATGTTAGATTAGTAACTATTGGCGAAATTGATAATGACTGGTTACATTGAAAATACGCAAGAAAAACCCTAATTTGCACAGTTACATTTTGTTAGGTTCATATCTTTTTAAAGATGATTTGAAACAAGGGATTTTAATTGCATGACAAACATGCTTAAATAGCCTTTATCTGAAATCTAACGGTCTTTTACTCGATCAATCTTTCTCCCAATTTTCACAGAACATCCCTTTCAAAATTGTAATAAATATTGTTTTTTTTATTACTCCCGAGACGAGATAAACACAAATTTAACTATAACCATACTTTAAGCTTTTATTTAATCCAGACAAAATTGAACAGATCAGTCTCAATCTATTGTTTATGCTCCCCATCGGAATTTGTTATTTGATTTGTTAAGTGTTACTAGGGATAATAATCATCACACAAGTGAACACACTAACTGATAAATACAGCACTCTATTCTAATGATATTTAGGTATATCTAGAGATAAATGAATATTCTAAATAGCGGAGATACACTGTAAAAAATCTTTTCTCCTGATAACAAATTTTGTGATTATTCTGCATATATCAACTCGTCCCATTTGTGAAAGAATGTGAAAAAAGAAGAAACTTTCACTTTCAAATTGACTTTGATATCCAAATTTCAATATTATTTGTCTGTTTGAGCTTTACACCAATTCTTACATATTTAAGTCATATATTGACGGTCGGTCTATCTTACTGGTTTTTTTTTTCTTATAAGTAACCAGTCATTACCAATTTTGCCGATATTTACATAATCTAACATAATTTATTAATCAGCGATGAGAGACATATGACTATTAAACTAAATGTTAAAGATCAGTTGTCAATGAGCTATTTCGCCTCGTCCGGTTACTGATATTATATGAGGACAAAATCTAATTACATACAAAATGTTCGAACCTACGGTTACTTGGTAAAAAGAAACCAGAAAATTAAACGACAAGGCCATTTTTAGAATGACACAGATACTATTCAAGATACAACTGGTTATAGCCCGTATGGTTTGTATAAGATAAATTTTGTAATGTTCTCAATTTGATTTTATTGCATGCAGCGAACATTATGCCAAAACATGTCGAATTGAATAATCTTTTTTCACAGAAACATATCGACATGATCACTAGAAAACTGAAGTTAAGAACTCGGTTAATCATAATAAAGTCGTCAAGGAATAAATGAAAATGCAAATCGTCAAATTTCACTAAAACCTTATAAAACAAGCAAATTGTTAACAATTAATACAGCAAAAATGTAGACTTCTTACTTTTATTTTTAGTAAATTTCTAATGCGAAAAGAAATTTATCACGTTGTACAAAATATCATGACTTCGTAAAATGGATCCATTATCCACTTATTTTAGGAAATAAATTGATCAATCAAACTGTTACCCATTGTAACATAAATCACTTCAAAATACGAATTATCGATAAAATATATGTAACTTTTATATGAAAAATATTTTGAATAATGCAATAAAATATGTATTTGAAATGATTTCCAGCAGGAAAGTTAACATATCAATTAGGATAAACTTGCAATGTGAAAACATCAACTAACATTTCATCAATGGCCAATAATAAAGTCGCATGTGACAATGCCAAGAAAATAAGAATAAAATATGTTCTTCTTGCCTCAGTTACGAATGCAACAATGACAATTATAATTATGTTAATATTATAACTTAATGAGTTGCGAATCGCACCAAATAAATGATTTATTTGACTGTAAACAGCACAATCGATAAAGCTGTATGTAATTATAACATAAGCTCTTATTTAAATTATATTTTTGTCTTTACTTAAGTGACATATTAGTATTGATGTGTCAAATTATCCTAGTGAAAATTGATATCCTTTTGGATGTTTAAAGGAATAGGAATGGATGGATTAATGTCTGTCTAATATAAATATTCATCATTTAAAAAGAGGTACCATGACAGTTTTTCTGTTGACATCAACCCTATAAGTGAGAAATTCGTGTTTTAAGACACTATTTTTTACTTGAGAAATAAGTTCATGGGCGCCGCCATTTTGGCGTTCTGTCACTCTCGCGAGACAGACGAGACCGAGATTGTGACGTGTTACACCCACTTCCGGTATAGGTGTACACGCTGGTACAACTGAAATATATCTTGATAAAGAACTAAATAAACTTCTTCAAATTGACGATATATCCTTTAATTTTGTACTTAATTTTCGCTGGACAAGCTGTCCGAATAGGGTACATCGCCGGTCATGTATCTTTTTTCAGCGTAAAATAGCAACTAAATCAGGCCGAGGACGCGATTTTCCGCCATTGACGCTAAAAATGAAAATGGCGCAGGAAAATCGGCAGCCAGACTATCTCGTATGAAAACAAAACTGTCCGTTAGGTTTTTAGGCACCCAGTCAAAACTGGTATCAACAGCAACAGGTTGCCCATACCCCTGTAATAACGCATATTCTCGGGTTTATCCAGTTCCCTTTACCTTTTTCCACGTTATCTACTTACCCAATCCCTTTCCCACACAGATACGCATTTCTACTACCGTAAATTTAATCCATTAAAACAAAACATCATAAATCTACTTAATATTTAAAATAATTATTGGTAACTGAAAAAAATGTGTTGCTATTTTATGAAATGCTGTAATTTACAGTATAACTTGACAGGTGCGGAATTTAATTTCCCTAAGGTCATTCAGTTCACTGATGAAGCGTAAAAAAATAGATGTCTATTTCGTCATTAGAATATTTGACAAGGGTGGTTAACCAATCAGGGCAACATTGTGCATGATCAAAAGGTCTGTCGGCACAGAGGCATACAAGGAGCAATAAAAATCGTCAGTACACAGTGTGACAGGAACATTTGGTGCAAATTAGGAACAATTAAAATGGATAATGCACAGTATTAGACATAAGTAGTAAGAACCAGCAATTGTGTGAATAAATTATGCAAATTAGATTTTTGAGCAGCCAATAGACATGTTTTGCCTGCAGTTAATATTAGGTTATGATTACGATGTAAATAAATACCACTCAGCATCATACGTTGACAGACATGTTAACAATTTACTTTTCAAAAGAGTTGCTTATATTTTTGAAATGTGTACATCAATTATAAATATGTTCACACCTTTTAATTTGAAAGTCAGAATCAAACTGCAAAAATTTAATTAAATGTACTATTAAGAACACGTTTTGGTAGGATTTTTATAATAATGATAATTATCGTCGTTCAATAATTAATAGCCAATTATTCGTTGGTGCATTTGTTTATTTTATTGCATTATTTGATTGTGAAACTTTGTTAAATAATAACATGTGTATTCATTAAATCTGTGAAATATTGTTTAATTACATTAAGACGAGACTTTAATGAACATAGCATTGTTTGGAGTAACGGACATCACGGGCCTGAAGTGATGCGACCGGTAGACGTTGATTTTTTATTTTTTCTTTATCTTTAGTTATTAATTTTTTTTTTTTGTATATTGTTACGTATTTTGAACCAAAAAAAATCTCTTCTACACCTCCTTTGAAAATTAATTTGTCTGGTCAATACTTTATTATATTAATATTTCGCTACGATTCTACTAGATTTATGATGTGGGGAATTGACATCACGCGCACCTGTTTTTATACGGCCAATACACAAACATGGCCGCGCCTTCTGATTTGTAGAAATCGGTGATTTAGATATTTAAATTTTGTTACCATTCGTTTAATATTATTATTTGGCGGCAGAAAATTTGCAGATTTATTATTTATAGTATTCTTTTTCTGATATCAAGTTTTTATTCTAACCTTGTCTTTCCCTTTAATTAATAAATCATTATTGTAATAAAATGACAATAACCATATGCAAATAAATTAGTTAGTTATTCTCTTATTTTTTTATCGAAATTCACTTAATGTTTACAGTAGTGATATGTGATGCTAATGTCCGAATGAAAATTTTAAAGATCTGTACAATTCTTTAGAATAAAATTTGTTATCTAAATGCAAGTTAACAATTTTGTTTTGTTTCAAAACGTTTTTGGAATCTATTTCGATATTTACTGTTTGCTAATAAATGTAAAAACCTTGCGTACAATGCTCCATAAAATCGAAGATGGATTTTTAAAAAAAAACCTTCGAATCCTACTGTAATGCAATCAGACAAATTTGTCGCGAATAATATTGTGCTTATTTGCTTAGGAATGTGTTACTTTATTGAATCCATAAATTTAAATATAAACGAGTATGTCTAAATCGCATTTAAGTTTCCAAGTGAGTGAATTGCCTGAAGCTATTCTAAATAATTACGGGATACATCTATTCGGATGTAACTGGGCTAATTCGCAAATTCAATTTCAACACTAAGTTACTCGATCAATTATAGATTTTCGTCACAAAATTAGACTTAATCAGCTTGCAATTATTTTAATAGATAAGTATATATGAAACTAAGAGTATTGAAATTTAGTCAGCAGTTTGTTCTTTTAGCAGGATTTGATTAACAAATTGTAGGTAAAAATATATCGGCTTCAAAATGTGTTGAAATTTCTTCATGTTATTAAATACAATTAATATATATGCAGTATCCAGCGTACACAAATCAAATTAGGTTAATGCATTAACACACATGTTGTTCAGACCTACGGTGGTAATTTTAAATGGCATCAGCATAATATCTTGGAGAGGTACAGAATTTTAGAAATTTGTTTTTGTCCGTGGGGTTAAAAAGGTGGATGTTTTTTTAAAAACACCATTCCTTTTATTTTTTGGGGGGAGGTTGTTGTTATTTTTAATTTTTTGAAATTTTAAAATCATTGGCGTGAACTCACTAGATATTGGGAAACCCAAATTTGCAAGACATACAAAAATTACAAAAATGTAGACAAATGAAACGAATCTTAAGCGATCGTTGCTTTTGAAAAATAAGGCGGGTGATTTTTTTATTTTTCTTATTTTGCCTGCCGGTCTAACAGAAAAGCAGGTTTTTTTACTTTGTTTTCAAAAAGATGCTGCTTCCGTGTGCAATATCTAACTTTAAGGCCCTTTAAAGTTTACAATAAAATTTTCTGTTTTCCTATATAAGTGCATATAAGTGTATATAAATAAAGTGACCCCGGGAAAAGCCAATATTGACCACTTGGGCATGACCAGTGTCAGTTTTGTAGGGGTTCACAAGGTAGTTATACATGCTTTTAGCTCTTGGCATTACAGTTTCGCATGCGTTTTTCTCTATATGAATCTATATCAATTTAGTGACAACCTTGGCGGGCCATATATTAATATCTAAACTCTGGCATTTTAGTTTACCAAAATAAGACTTAAATGTATTTTTCTATCCAAAACTGTATTAAATAAGTGACCCCTTGGGCATAAAACCAGTTATTTTGTGGTTCACAAAGTGATGTTACATGCCAGATATCTAAGCTTTGGACATCGTAGTTCCACACAATAAGCCTTATATGTATTTTTCTATAAAAATCTATGTAATTTATGTGACCCCTTGATCGATTATTGAAAAAAATTGAATTCATATGAGATTTGTACATAATGACTAAGTGTGAACCTTATCTGAAGAAGGTTAAACCTGCGTCCTGTACATCGTCTCATTATGGTTAACATTTCTGCCAAGACGTTTCAATTTCCTTCCACTGGTTCAAAAGCTATGGACCGGACAGGAAAAATTGCCACGAACAGAAGACCAGGTGCATCACATTATTCGACGATATATAATAAATAAACAATACTTTCTCCAAAAGTTGTCATTTTTATGTAGTATATTCATTTAGGACGTTAGCGAATGGTGATTCTTATATACAGTCTGTGTTCCTATATAATTAATCCTTAATATATTTGCATTAGTAATTTTTAATTTAATCCTACCGACAAAATTTATCCCTCTATCGGTTAATCGGTAATTACTCGTAGGTGGTCTATATGTAATTTTGTTCCATTGATACATATGCAATTATGGTAAAACGATTGAGACGGATTTGTTTAATTATCTTATGGTTTATTAATGATACATGCCTGGCTATAATGGGTATGTATGTTTATCAAGTCCCTTCGGAACTGAAGATTAAATTATTTTGTAAATACTGGAATCAGTTATGATAAACGTTATTATTTTAAAATGACTGACATAGTTATTAATAATGATTGGAGCTCAGATATGGTTTAAATGAGATAAACAATAGTCACTGTCGCATTTATGGCAATATAATTGAGACATGCATCACACGTCTCTGTCTTTTAATACTGTCTCTTAAAAACAAGCAAAAAAATCTATAAAAAAAAACAGACACACAAAAACAACATTTTTCACGATAAAACTTTTGAAAAACAAAACAACAACAAAAAAAAATTACAAAAAACCCATTGCAAACAAACAAAACAAAACACCCCCCCCCCCCCAAAAAAAATAATAAAAAAAAACAAACAAAAAAAAACATGACAAGAAATTAATATCAAATTCATATCATACTCGAAATAACAATTTTTTATCAAAATGCCAAAAAGTGGTGGGACTGAAGAGATCCTTACACATTGTTGAGTATTATACTGAATTCTACTGGACTTGCATTAAGCTGTCAAACATATCTTGGAAGAGGCGCAACTTATAATTAGACATAAACAATTAAGACATTGACATTTCGTTTTATTACCCCTCACTTTTTTCGTAATGCTAATTTCCCATAGGCCTCTGGGAGTTATTCTTACTGTTAATGCAAGTGTACCACGTGACTAAGAATTTTGTACTGTTACATAGGTAACAGTATTTTTTAACAGTATAAAATCTGGTCACGTGGTCTATTTTCTAAATAAAATGAAATAAAATGGCCGCAATTTTTTTCCCGATTCATTCTCATTTTCGACGTTCACCACGATATGACATGACCATCTTCTCTGGAGTAACTATGACACCCAGAAAAATTTAGTTGTTTGCACCCTGGAGTGCTTTTCGCGTAAAAATATCTTTTTGTTGAATAGTCAAAAAGTAAACATCCGTTTTCAACGGAAGTAATTGCAATGTGAATAATTATGTGTCAAAATGGAACATGCAGACAATTTAAGCATGCAACAAAGGATTATTTAACAATTTTAATCAGTGAAAAGTTACAGATATGTTGGACAGACATAGGATATCATCGTTACTTCAGTATCTTGTCAAAAACCATGCGAAGAATATTCTGGAAACAGAAGGATCAGATTTCACAGATCATAACCGTATAAATGGGTTAGTGTTTTGTTTTCTGAATAAAACACAGCTGATTGTATGTTTATGACTTGGAGATATCATCACTTGCTTTAATAAAAGAAAAAGAAAACTTCTCTAGTAAGCCTAAAGTACACTTAAAAATCAAAAGGTAAAGACAGTTTAGTTATTGTTACTCTTGGTTTATTTTTGTTACAGTAAGATCGAGTTGACAATTTCAGATCATCACAGTAGACAGTATTTTTGTTCGGGGTAATAAAATAAATAACAGATGGGTTGGTGAGTAACAGTAAAAATATCAACCCTCGTAAAAATACTATTACCCTCGGCTTCGCCTCGGGTAACAGTATTTTCCTAGGGATGATATTTTTACTGTTACCCACAAACCCATGTGTTATTTATATACTGTTAGCGTTAATGTGTCGCAAAAATGTACTTGCAATTTCTAAAACTGCTATGTTTATTTAACTCAATTTATTGGACAGTTTCAAGAGGAAAAAAACAAAGAAATTTTTCTAGTTTTACGGAATTGCATGTCAAAGCTCCTGAAACTGTGGTGATAACACAGTCCAGAATTGGGATAATTTAGTTTATTTAATCAGAATGCAAATAGTGCAGAAATAGCAAAGTTCGTGTACTTGTTAATAAATAATTACACTATTAATAATGGAAAGTTTTTCTTTCAGCAAGTTGTAATACAAATAACAAACGATAATTTCGTCGAAAATAAATATATCTTGCAGCTGAACACAACTTTTTTGTGAACTAGATTATGCATACTGTTCTCAAACAATATAAATTATAGTCTGTCCCATTAAAAATGGAAATGAACTTTTGCCTGGTATAAATTTAAATAAACGAGGTTGAATAAAATTAATCCATTATTGTGAACAAAAAGAAGTTACCCTCACGATTTTGTAGGATTTTTTTTATAGTTGATGTTTCGATTGCAAACGCTTTCAGTAGGAAGGCATAAAATGTAGAAACATTAACACATTATTTAAACATGATTTCTTTGGAATTGAAATTTCCTATTTTAGAAAATTAATATATGCTTTTTATTTATACAATTTAGAAAATATCGTATTAGAATTTACTCAGATGAAAAAGACTTTTCTTACTAAAAATTAACGATATATTATTCAAAGAGCTCAAACGATTTGGAGCATCCGTCGCAGTGTGGTTCAGTTGAGGTGGACTTTTGACCACCTGCGCCTCACTGCTGTTGGTTAGAATCCCGCCAGCATCTTTGGATTGTAATGATGAAATAATGCAGGTGGAATTCTTGATGTGTTTCTCCACAAATAACGCTGGAAAGTGGCTTAGAACAACAGTGTCGGAGAGACAAGCACCATTAATAATGGGTAAGAAAAATACAAAAGTACGATTTACAACAGTACATTTTATAATTAAAGTTTGCATGTCTTACTGTTTTATCAAGCAAATCTTAGTTGGATTTGAACATTTCATGTTTAAGGCTTCAGTGGAGTTAATTTTAAAAGAATAAAAGTTTGAAACAATTTCATCTTTTTTATCTGGTCGAATACATAACAAAGTTCATTTTTCCTTCTGCTAACATTTAAAACCGAACCAAGAATCATTTCCATTTATTCTTGTTTTTGATCAGTTCTTGTTATCTGATAGATAAAGTTCAGTAAATTAAACCTGAGTTTTTCGGAAGAATTTAGTAGTGTAAATTCGACCTTATTATACAATAACCTTATTTAGCATCTTATTTCACAATTTAGCGATATGCATCAGTTTTCTAAATCAGAGCTATGTTATACACATTAATGTGCCCTCTTCATTTCTCAGAACCAACACGGGGCATTTCAGGAAACTATAGCGAATGATATTTTGATATACAAATGTATTACACTTGTATGAAAGAAAGATAATTAATATGTAAATATAAGATAGTTGTGCGATTAACCGGTCAGTAACAAAACAAAATGATTGAAACATCTTTATATAGAAGTCCATTACATATAAATTACGTTTCCAGAATTTAAAGTAAAATTTACTGCTGAGGGGCATCTGTGGTCTCCGCTAAAATCTCAAACCAAAATATAAATATAACGAATTAAAATAATACATTACACTACTGATAATGGCAGGATTTGCTTACACTGGGTCATATTGCCTTCTTATAAATAAAAGCTTTCAACTGATAAAAATGTAGAAGTCAATATCGTATAAGATGAACATTCAAATATGAATTATAGAACACACCCTTCTTATAAATGAGCATTTATTTCTCGTCAGATTTGAACGCAATCACATTATCTCTCTTATTTAAATATCTTAAGATTTATACATTTATATGTTCACATTTATTTTTAGTATTTGAATCAATTCTGATCAAGCTCATAAATTAGGTTTCTCGTATTGATTTTTAGCTTATAAGATTAAGTAAGTGTTGTAAAATTGACCTTACTGTACAATAACCTAATCTAACAAATTATTTAACAATTTAGAGACATACTTCGAGTCGAAATCTAGTTTCCAAATCACGGCTATTTTATTCACATTAATGTGTCCACTTCATTACTCAGTATCAACTCGGGGCATTCCAGGGAAATATAGCAAATGAGATTTTGATATGTTACATTTTGTTCGATAGGAAAATAATTATGCAAATTCACGTACAACATTGTGTGCGATTTAACGGTCTGTAAACAAATAGTAAAATCATTTGCATAAACAACTGTATTACACGTTAACACGTTTTCCGAATTTAAAATAGCGAAAATTGACAACGTAAATCCAATTCCAGGTCAAATTCAGTGGTTAGGATGCATATTGATATACATTGTTTTGTATTTGGATATTTTTGCAATAAAACCATCATATCAATGTTCATACCAAATAATTGAACTTTATCAACACTTTTTTCCAAGCACGATTTTATTAGAATATCCATATGGTATATTTATATTGTTTTTATCTTTTAAAAGAATGAAAAAGCAAAAAAAGTGCAGGGTACAAGTAATACAGAAAATGTGTATCACTATCTTCCTAAAATGTACAATTACATTTGATTTACAAAAATGTATCAGTTTGTATCTGACAAGTATTTGAACATATATTTCATATTATAATCAACAAAACTTTTTAATAAAATCCGACTTTTGTAGATAAGTTAATATTTCTAATGTTTTTTATTTCCCTTCATTTACTTGAGTATACTTTATTTCGTTCAAAAGATGTCATACTTCATAAAAAATAAATTATCAGCTCCATAGATAAACGGAGGCATTGAAATAAAGATTGCAATAAATTCTAGTAAAAAATCTGGTAGAAATTCATGTAAAAAAATCTAAAGCAGAACGAGTCTGTCCGAACTCACAGCGATAAGCTGAAACACAGAATTCTACAAACATATGAAAAAAAACGAAAGAAAAGAACAGAAGCAAATAAAAATAATACAAAGAACAAAATTGAAATAGAAGACTTTGATTTAAGTGGCACAATATCAATTGTTCTGAAAATTACACTTGACATTTGATTTATTCATCGCAAACAATGTTGTGCATTTATTATAATTATTACTCGAATGCTAAATTTTCTGAATACAGCGAGAGAAGGAAGTATTTAAATACACGAAAGAAATGCATTTCTCTACAATATTTCATCATCATAATAAGTGTAATTTGAATGAAAATAAATAACTAAAATATAGGACATTTAGCTTAATCGTAAGAGTTGTCCATAAATGGTTATTTTTAAATCCATGCTTGCTACAATCATAGATTAAATACATTTATTTTCCATTGAAAATAGTTCTGTTTCATCTATAAACCGATTAGGAGAGATTTGACAACTGTTTCATCCTTCAACTTCAGTAAATTTTATTTTACATTTTAACAGTATCGATTTTTTAGTATTGGAAACTTAAGATAAATCAATTGTTACAGTATCAAATTAAATGTCAATGATGCATTTGTATATTAATCTTAATCAAATGGACAAAATGCATTCCATATTTCATCATGTTGCTTAGATGATTTTTTGTCTGTGAAAGCGACATTTTTATACATGTAGACAGTTTAACTCGCTCGTAAATAAACACAATTTAATATAAACAAAAAAGGCTATCAGGGAAACTAAACAATATATATTCAGATCCATACGTTTGATCTACCGCTTTGTGTTCATAAATAATAACAATCTAGTTAGTATTACATCAACTCCCTAGAGAAATAGTGATAAATATAATGTACGACTACATCTGTAAACGGCAATCCATCAAGCGTTTTCACAGACAAATACTAAGTGATAAATGATGTTCAGTTTTCAGATATAGGTTTTTGTTTTACCGATCTTATATATCAAATAAAAGAGTTGAATGTTCTCCAGAACTTCTTCTCTTTAAAACTCTACTTAATATCAAAGCAAATTTTATACTAAACTTCTGAATAAATGTTGGAAGAAAACGTCATGTGTTTTTAACGCTTAAAATTTTTTTCCGGTGCTGTTGGGTTGTGTCGGGATTGTAATGCGGGATGCGTGCATTTCATGCTGCCATACCGTGGTGATCTGTGTATTATCATATTTTAGCCTGCTAACGGCAATGAAGAGTATACCACATGACCTGTGGTCATAGTCTGCATTGTTCGCTTATTCAGTTGGAACATAATTAATGAATGTTTTTTTTAACACGTACATTTAATAAATACTAAGCCTGGTATGGTCTAATTTCAAGTTCTATTAAATATCTGAATCAGTGTGTTATCATAAAAAAGAATAATAGATTATTTTTGTTAATATGATAAGTTGAAATTAAGTATCTTGTCAGGACACTTAGGGTTTGATAGTCTGTACTTGAAATCAAACTGGCTTTTACTCGATCAATTATTCTTCCAATTTTCACAAAATAACCGTTTCAAGTTGTATAATATAGTCTCATTTTTATTTCTCCCGAGACGAGATAAACACAGAAATAACTATAACCAGACTTTAAGCTTTTATTTAATTAAGACAAAATTGAACAGATCAGTCTCAATCTATTGTTTATGCTCCCCACCGGAATTCGTTATTTGATTTGTTTAAGTGTTACAAGGGAAATAATCATCATAAAAGTGAACAGACTTACTGATAAGTAGAGAACAATATTCAAAACAAAATTAAGTATTTATTTTGATAAATTATAAAGAGAATCGTAGATTACTGAATAATTGATCTAAACAGCCAAATGAAAAAAAAAACATTAAAGATATTGTTTATAAAAAGTCATATCAAATATTGTGATTTTTGTACTTTTCATATTGTTATACAAGTATTTATCAACTGATATAAAAAGAGACATTATGACTTCGGCTTTGAAAGCCAATTTTCAATATTACTTGTTTTATTGTTTGTTTGGATATTACGCCATTGTTAACACATTTTGGTCATATATTATCGGTCGGTCGGACCATCCTACTGGTTTGCCTTTGAAAATGACCAGTAATGGCTACTTTCACTGTTCAAAAGGCTACTTTTAGATTATATTTTTATCCGTAGATAGAGACAAATGGCTATTAGACTTAATGTCATAGTCACGGAGACATTTCACCTTATGCTTTAGAGGAAAAAATTGGTTATGCACTAAGAAGGGCTCTTACTTACGGCCCTGGTTAAACAAACATATTATAAAACGATTAGGCCACTTTTAGAAAGAAACAGAGATTATTTAAGATCAAACTAGTTATATCCCTTATGGTCTGTATCAAGTTTACCGAGATAAGCAAATCTTTTCAATGTAATTATGGCGAAACTCATCTATGTTGAATTTGATAATTAGATTCAAAAGCAAATTTTAACCAATCAAAACAGTAAATAAGTAGACTCTTTACCTTATTTTTTTACCTTATTGATAATCTCAAAGGAATTTCTAAAGCGTTTTGCAAAATATTGTGATTTTCGTAAAATATATTCTATTATTAATGCCTTATCGGAAGTAAACTCATCATTTCGTCTTTGTTTCACACTGTAATATGTTAAGTCAATTTAAGTAAAATAGTCAATGAGCACAGTTGCAATAAGATGTAAAATATTGATAAACACAATAGAAATGTCTCATTTGGATTTTCTTACGAATTTTTTTTTTGAAAATAAAATGTTGATAGAGTCCATGTCATATCGATCGTATACATGTCCATTTTTAGGATCAATGAAATTGATTCACTTCCGCATTCGAAACCACAATTCGTGAAAATTAAAAAAATATTGTTGAAAGTCAAATATCTTGAATATGATTATATTTGGGAACATCCTTTTTGTCATTTGGCTGGATGTGTACGCTCTCTAAGAAGCTACATGAATACACTACTGTTACTTCAAAGAAAGTGAACGGTAGTGGAACATTCGACCGATGTACACGAGAGTTTCGGCTGTGAAGTCACATGAACAAAATAAACAATTAATGTGGGACAATGCATTTTTTCTTAAAAATCCTGAGAAAAAAATCTTAGTGGATATGAAGCATAATTTGAACATCGAGGTTGAAACATTCGTTACAATGTGTTTTCATATTGCCTGCCAAAATTATTTTGGGTTAGGAACATGTAAATAAGTACATATGATGAAAATATGGTACGAAAAGTAGCAAAAATATTAAACTATATGTTTTAATAAATAGCGATCCCACTGGATAAATATTCCCTTTGCTTTCTATAAAACTTTAATGAAAATATTGCATGAGAGCGCGCATAGTTTAAATTACATTTTCTGTCATAAATTTAGTGATATATTATAATTGATGAATATGATAAGCTGAGATGAAATTGATATCTTTTTGAATTCATTATAAATCATTATACCGACAAATTGACATATTGACAACAACAGCATACCAATAAATAAGTTAATTAACTTGAATTATTAGGCCGGAGAGCTTAAAAACATAAATTCCAATTTCTTACAACATCGACTGGGGTATTTAAAACAGAAAAATATGCAAAAGACATTTAAGAAATATATTTGGAAATGAATGGAAAGTCGTTAATTTGTGCAATTCTTAGCCCTATTTGAATGAGCGTTGCACATTTTGCACATAAATTCTTTGTCTAGGAATACATCAAATGGAACATTAATCTTGGAAAATTATCGCCAGTTCCGTCAAAAACCACAGTGGAGTCCCTTTACCAAGTATTTTTTTATGTAATAACTAAATGCATGACCACATTTTGTTTAGGAAACGTTTTGGAATCTAGTTTGCATTTACTTTAAGCTGATTACATAAGTTTTCAAACTCGAAAAATGGTATTGGGATAAAACCTTGCGTTTACAAATTCAATGATATGAATATAAATGCTTTTAAGATTTGTAAAATGGAACACGATAAGATAATGAGAAATAAAGTCAACAGTACAGGCCTTGATATTGTTTGAAAACTAAGTGTCCCGAAAATATCATAAACAATATGATAAAAGAATTGCATCACAACTTTCTCGTCATATATTAAAATAATCTCGATTACAATGCTCCATAAATTTGAAGCCGCTTTCTGTAAATGCAAACTGTTTGCATGCATTTGGGTATTGAATCCATAAAATAAAAGATATATACCGAAATTGTATTAATCAGTTCCTTTAGAAATGCCTGAAGTTGTTAACTAAGTAATCAAGTGAACATATTCATTTCAATGTAATTGTGCTGATTCGGAAATTCAATTTTCACTTTATGTAACTCGATGAAGTCTAGATATTCGTAACATAATTAGATTATTGTACAATAAGCTTGCAATTACTGTTGGTGAATGTATTGCTTTCGAAGAGTATTTAAATTGAGCATTGTTTCGGTTAAGTAGAATTCTATTTACAACTTACAAATAAAAATTAGTTAACAAAGAACATCAAGGAAATTATTAGAAAGGATTGTTCGATGTAAAAATATTTTGTACAATAGAGCTAATAAATCAATATTGATACAATACTATCTGCAAGATAAGAAATGTCAAAACCCATAACAATGATAAAAAAATTAACCCATAAATTAAACACAAACGATGCTCAAAAGGAAAGGGAGGGACTCAGAATTGGTACCATTAAGATAACTATTAGAGCAACATTTATGTATAGACCTTTGATAATAAAGGCAAGTCTGAAGATAATAAGGATCATCAAACAATTATCATTTTCAACATTTTAAGATAATGTGGGAAGAGTTTATTTTGTGCAGACCATAGACAATCCTTTTTGGCACCTTTCACATTATAAATCATTAATTTTCTTTTCACTGTTTTTAAAATACACTGTAAATTCACTTAATGAATTTAGAATCAAGTCTCGACTCTAGAATAACTATTAAAATTAAAGACAAATGCATACAATGCAATTTTGAATTTGAGGTCCTAACATGGTGTTTTTACCTTGTTTCTTTGTTCAAGACCGCTTCTAATTACTTGCTCTATATGTGTCTATTTTGTCTGACATTACTCGTTACTTCTCGTTCACAGGTAAACGTTTTGCTTTCGATTTTGATATAACTTATCGACAATGACAGTTAAACATTTAAATAATCAGGTAAATTTGAAATAATATATCTCATAATAAAGTTAGAGGTGCAGTTGTAACAAATTGACTAAAAAAGACAATCTAACACGTATCTACTTTAGGCTGTGTACACTGTCATCTTAATTGTAGGAATATTGTAAACAAGAGGGCCCTTGGGCCCTGGGTCGCTCACCTGAGGCATGGGTGTATGCCTGTATTAAATTTGCTAAGACAAACATTCTACATTCAATTAAACTGGGTAAAAGGTGATCTCAGTTTTAAAAAGGTTTCCCAAAGATCTGATTAGATGACTTAGTTTCTGAACCTATTTGACTTAGTTTGACACGTTGAAATCTACACTAGTTCTTGTTGTCATAATATGTTGACAAACGGTGTGTTCATGTGGCAAATCAAAATTAAACAAGAGGGTCATGATGGCCCTGAATACATCTTCTGACTGGAAGTAGGTTATAAGGTTAAGTACAAAATTTAAACTACAACATTACATATCTTTGAGTCTTAAGAGGGTAAATTTTTTAAGAA